>NW_028186490.1:450024-490796 GCF_003343005.1 Rhea americana
CCGCAGCTAGCTTTGTTGCAGACATTCTTGTCATTGATAAATGGCACTGTAAATCTACCTCTGGTCAGAAAAAAACAATAATCACATGGGAGATCTGTCACTAAGACAACTTTGATCACCTCCTGTAAGGATTGCCAGGATAATTTAGTATGAGTTCACAAGAGGATGCCAAGCTTTTCTGGGCACTTTTGCAGGGATAACACTTAAGTGTATATATGCATTTTTTATATACACAAACTTATATATATTTTTATACACACACACACTCACATATATGTATATACCTATATGTGTGTGTGTGTGTGTATATATATATATATATATATATATATATACACACACATATATATATATAAAATTAAAAGGACATAAGGTATGCGTTTTCTGACCTGTCCCAGACCGGTTGCAATCCCTTGTCCCTGTGCCTCAGATTTATCCGATTTTCTGATGAGCTGCATAGTTTTTGTTTTTGTTTTGTTTTTTGGTTTTTTTTGTTGTTGTTTTTTTTGCTTTTTTTCAGATGCTGCTCGTATGTGGGTCGTCGAGGAGGGGGCCCTCAGGCCATATCCATTGGAAAGAACTGTGACAAGTTTGGTATTGTGGCTCATGAGCTGGGTCATGTCGTTGGTTTCTGGCATGAGCACACACGACCTGACAGGGACCAGCATGTCACAATCATCAGAGAGAACATACAGCAAGGTAAAATAGCCTTTGAGCTTACTCCACCCACTTTGGGGTATGTGGAAATCTTCCTTGTGGTCTGTGATCTAATATGAAAAAGAAAAAAGTATTGCTAGTCGTCTAGAGAAAGGGCCAAAATAGTTGAGTGAACAGAGATTTGAATGTGCAACTGGAATTGTTGGAAGGTAGGAACAATGTCACTTTCATACTATGTTTTTTGTTTTGTTTTGTTTTGGTTTTGACAGAGAGAGATTTTTTTTCCATTTAATTGTGTCTTGCATCACAGGTCAGGAATACAACTTTTTAAAGATGGAAGCTGGGGAAGTGAACTCTCTGGGAGAGACCTATGACTTTGACAGCATCATGCACTATGCTAGGAACACATTCTCAAGGTGAGAATTCCACGTCACATCTCTTTAGAGCTACATTCAGCAGTTGTGTTCGGCTCTGTATGGCACGTGGAACCTAAAAGGAGACCCGTGGTCTCTTGCAGAGATATATGGCAGTTGAATTGAGCTCTAGTGCATTGCAGAGCCTGGAAAGTACTTGCAAAAGCAAGGTGAGTGAAGTGTGGTGGACTCCTTGTTTTCCCCTCCACCGAACACTGGGTGAATATACCTCAGGGACCTTCCAAAGCCATGTTAGTGTGCTCTGCTCCTTCCCAGCCAGCATGTATGTATGTATGTTTCTGCCTACCTGCAAAGGGAGTAATACTAAAATAAGCTTTGAGTATCTTGGCTGTCCAGCTCATTCTTTGGATCAGAATATTGCCCTCAGAGTCCTCAGCAACTCTTTCAGGGTGACTTGAAACTCTAGAAAATGATCTTTAGGATTCTTACTTGTTGCTTTTGGGGGTGTTTTTGTTTCTTTGTTTTAACCATCTATGCATGAGCTCTAAATCACAGTCTCTGCAGCCTTGTGATTCTCTGTGATTGGATTCTTCATGGAGAATTTTTCAGTCCTGTTGCTGTCCTAGTTAACTGACTGATCTTTGTGTGGGCCATATGCTCTTGACTCCCATCTTAGCCCTCCAGCTGGAGAATTTTCAGAGCAGAGAGCTCTACTGGACAGGCACATTTAGAGAGGTGAAATGGACGTAGTTATTTATGTCTTGGATTTGGGATGAAAGTTACTGGATGACCAGCTCTGCCTTGTTGCATTATTTGAAAGCTCTTCTATAAATCCCACTACTACTCCTTCCTAAGAACTTTCATCACTGCATACTACAGGTATGTATGTTTTAGGGAACTTTTTTGTTGATAAAATGAAATATGATTTGGCGGTTATTTTTATTTTCCTCTTCCCCAGTTGTATGGGGGTGCAAAGCCTATTGTATTCCTCTTTTGTTTCTGTTCACATCAGCTAGGGGGAAATTATCAGACTTACTGGAGTGCTGGTTGCCCTGGCAAAGAGAGATGGTGGAGTAGGCAAGGTTGCTTTGCAGCCTTCACAGATGTCTTCGGATCAGATATCTAAAGCAGAAATTTTTTCTTCCTTTGGGACAGTTGTTGGGTCCTTCCAGCATTTGCTGGACTGCAATGGTTGGAATTACTATGCACAAAAGCGAGATTAAGTTACCACCTCCATTTATATTGCAGATGCCTTTGAGTCTGTCTTTCTTGAAAACCAGAGTTCTTCAGAGCACTGCTAGGCCAAAAAGGGATAAAAACGGCAAGAGTTTTTCTGTGTTTAAATTGGTGCTTAATAGGAATTTAAAATCTGTTTTCTTTGAGTCTTTTGTGTCTGTGACCTACCCTCACCCCAGCAGCAGTCTTTGTGCAGTAAATGAACTAAGCATAAGTGCCTCTGTGGGCTGACTGTGCTTTCACTGTAAATAAGCAACACTGGGAACAGTGAACTACAGGCTGCTACTTTACCAAGACGTGTCTTGGTTTATTTCCCTGAGGGAATGCGGCTTAGATGACTGGTCTGCATGAATGTGAATTTGTGAATGTGTGCACACAACATTCCCAACCTATGGAGTTTTGTACCTGCTGGTCAATTGCAATCCAAACTGACAGAGACATAGAGTCCTTGAAGGTAATAAGTTCCTGCAAGTTTCATGAAGATTAGTGGCTGGATATGGGAGAGAGCTCCTAAGTGACCCTGCTAATGGAAGTGAGTGAGTTCATACATTAGCAGACACCAGAAAGTTTACATAGAAAAAGGATGGTATGAACACCCCGTCAGTGCAGATACAGTGTGTAGCTTGAGAAACATCAGAGAATTCAGCCATGAAATGAGATTCCTCAGGTAACTAGGCTTTGGGATCTGCTTGCTATTCAGCACTAATCCTGGCCAGCTGATTATCTGCCAAGACTGGTATTGATGGGGCAGTGGTGGCAAAGTGGATCTCGCTTCTTCCCTGCAGGTTGGCATCCCAGGTATGGAGTGGTAAAGCACCATCCCTGTCTGGAGACCACGTCCTGTTTCAGTGGATTATCCGGCCCCTGCTTACGCTATAGTGTTGGACCAGACCCAGTTGAGTGCCAGGACTGCATTATTTTCAAGAATATGTGCTAATGCTGGTGCACTGAACCTCTTCCAGGATACATAAGTGCCTCTTGCATGTCCTCCCCTCCATTCTAATTTGCGTTCCCTGATCTCATCCTTCTCAAAGGCGTCATCTGATGCTGTTCTGCATGACAAGAGAATTGTCCCACTTCTCACTGGATGTGTCTTTGTCTTAGTTGTGACCACAGCGATTCCTGTTGTGGATTCTCTGCTATATTTCGTATCTTCATTTCAGATGGCTCCCTGTATTTTTGAGCTTGTTCTAGCTAGTAGATTTTCATGCAGCCACACCATTTGAGTGGATATCTGTGAAGTATGCACAAAGTCTCTGTGTCTGTTCTACTTGTCTGGCTTACTCCCTTCTAAAATGGTGCACAGGTGTAGTTTTTAAATAAACTAATTATTGTTTGAGCTTTGTATTCATATGATTTTGTTCCCTTGAGATCGAGGTGAACTCATAGCTCCATCAGTCTATGTCCCAGCATTTGCTGACCACTATGCAGATGGATGTAGCTCTTGAGAGGATATTGTCAGTGTCTCTGCCCCCCTTGCTCTGTGCTGTCTGCAAGATGAGTGAAAGGTTTAACTCCTTGGTTTGGTGGCCCACTAACCTCCTGTGACTACAGACTGTTACACAAAAAAGAGCAGATGGATATATAGCCTTGTTTATTACTTGCCTTGTTCACACTAATAACTTTGCTTCCCTCCTCTGGCTGTTAGGTTGTGAGTGAGGAAGAGATGGAGGACTTAGAATCATCTGGCACAAGAGGCTCTAGAGCTGTGTTTGTGACTTGATATCTTCAGGCAGCTCCTATGTAGCACTCAGCAGAACCTTGTTCCGTGTTGCTCCTGGAGCATACTGATGATAGCAAATCATACGGTGTTTTTCATGGTCAAATACAGCTGCACACCCTTTTTAATCTAAACTTTGTGCCCTGGATAGAAGGAGACAGTTTTTCAGAAACATATTGTGTCCTAGCAATGGAAATTACTTCAACTGGTTCTTTTGAAAATTGTGGCAGAGTTGCTGCTAGTTTTCAACTCAGAGAGAAACGTATTTCTCACTAGCATCTGTGGCTGATAGGAGCATGGTATAGGAGACTGTAATGGTAATAGTAATGAGCTTTTACCATGATAACTTCCGTTCTTATCTACCAGAACATTTCCTTTTTAGTCATACTATGGTATGGGTAAAGACTTATATTTTCTAGCGCATTGCTTTACAAATATGGCCACAAATTAAGCTGAATATTGCTGTCCTTTTGGAGTGGCCAAATCCTTTTGCCACTCTCAAGACCTACAGATGGCAGTTTGGCAATAAGAAAGTTAAAGTCAATGCAGAGCCCTAAGTAAATAGTGACTTGCCTTAATTCAGCAACTCCCTTGTCATTAGGCATGACAGCACACCCTGGTACAACACATGACGCTGCTTTTCTGCAAGGCTCCTGTTTGATTCAGGATGCAAAAAGCACTGCCTACAGGGCAAGGGACATCTTCTTGCTGTATTTACAACATAATATCCTAATCCTGTGCAAGATCGCATACACATGCACTTATATCCTCCACAGGATGATTATCCTGTGAAGTAGGGTTATGTTGTCTCTCTTCTACTGAGACGATTTGGATCGATGGGGATCCAAATGCAGAGTTGGGACAAAAGATAGCTGCCTGAAGTTGAGTGCTCAATCCGCTTTGAATAGCTGCTTCCTTAAGTGATGTTTAAAAGTACCTGCCTCTATTGCCCTCAGATGAGACTGTGAATGATAAGCATTTCTCAAAATCAGTTAATAATTTCATAATGTTTGCATAACACTTCACGCATTCAGAGCACTGTGCAGATACTAATGTATCTCTGCTCAAACTCAGTCATTGTTAGCTGGTGGCAATGGTCGGTTGTTGTGCTTGACTTACCACTGCATTGGTCAGGTAACGCATGCTCTGCCTATCCCAGCAGGATACATGGAGCATCCAGTATTCTTGGGTTCTCTTCCTACCTCTGGGGAGAGAGGTTAGGTTTCTTGTTCAAGACCAGATCTGGTGTTAGAGTGCCTGGGCTTCTCTGTTTAATGATATCTGCTCAGTGTTTATTAATTTGTGAGCTGAAGTATAGACGCTCACCAAACATGCATAATACACATCATCAGTGTTGCTTAGAGAATGGTGATTGATTGGGTGGGCAGCGTGGTTCTTGTGGGACCTGTGATTACAGCCAGAAAGATTCTCCTTCCTTCTCGGTTCTTTTTCTTGTAAAATGAGAGAAACTATGCTTAGTGCAATATAGAGCCTTGTTTAGCAAAGCCTGTGAAGGGAGTACACAATCCAGTTAGTGGAAAATGTGAGACCAGAAATCTCACTGCCCCAACCTTGGACACATCCTTGTAGAAGAAAATATACTTGGCAGGTAATAAGGCAGCACAAAATAATTCTGTTTTGTGGGTCACTTGCATTGTTTGGGCAATACCTTAAATGTGTACTGTATGCAGGAGGCTTGGGATTAGGAGTACATGGTTGCGAGGATTGAGTTGGTCAAAAGAATAAAAGATCAGCATGTGCAAATGGTGGTTTCTCTATTAAATTTTGTCATTTGTCCCTGTTTGCTGAGCCTGGAGGTCAGCAAAAACCATTTAACTGACCACAAAATTATCTCCTTGCCAAATGCAAAGTTATTCCTTGAATTCCTGAGGAGGCTTGAAAATTTACCACCAGCAAAATGACCTGTTACTCTGTTCATGTTGTTTCTGGACATGGAGAATCTATTTTTGATCAAACCTCTTACATAAATTCAGGCCTGGGCATGCAGTTGCCATGGAGAATACCAGCCTGAATTTGTCAGTCAAGATTGATGAACTTACCTCAGAACTTGTAAGAATTGATGTTGATCACGAATTTTCCTCCCACCAAAATTGACCAAAATGTTTTCTCTGCAGGAGTTGTTTCTAGGTTCTTAAACAGATTCTATTCCTCCCCCTCCATTTCTTCCTTTAACTTGAATATTTATAAGATAAATTTTCCTATAAAATGTATTTGTGTAATATTTTCTGTTCAAGAACACTGACTGCATCTCTGGCCATCTCTGATCCAAATACTCTGCTTACAGTATTTATTTAAAATTTAATGAAAGTGAAAAATCTCTCCAACACCTTTCCAAGGCTCTTATACACCTGAGTAGCATAACATACTATGAACAGAATTATTTGTATTCTTAATGTTTAACTCAGAGTCTTGAATCAGGACTAGGCAGCACTAAAATTTTTGCTTCTACCCTGACTTTCCCTTCACACTATACACACAGCTGTATTGTTTCCCTCACAAAGAAGAGTATGCCTCATAACTGATGCCCAAGTTTTAAACTCATAGGATTTGCAGCATGATGTCAGTAAGACATTCTGGGATGGAGTGAAATGATTTCTATGGACTTGACAGCCTGGCTACAAGAGCCCAGTTTTTGACAATCTGGAGTTTTTTTTTTTTTTTTTTTTTTCCTGATTCCTTCCTCAAACTTGAGCTATGCAGTCTTAATGCTGCCTTTGGGTCTCTTTTGCATGGAAACTCTTGCACTTGAATGCACTGACTCTGCATTTTGCTGCAAGTGAGGCCTGAGCTTAAATCCGTTACTGCAGTGAGATCAGAAGTGCAGTAGAAAACTCCCAAGTATTAGGAACCACATGGAAGAAGTAGCAGCACAAGAAAGAGGCAAAGACAGGAAACTCATGCAGAACAAAGATAGAGCACTGGATCTTTTTCTCTTGTCTGTGGAAACTGCCAGCTCAGCCTCATCTGCTACAGAGCAAACTCCCTTTCCCTCTGCTTATTTGGCCTAGTGTCCAATCTGCACGCTGGCTGAGTCAGACGCACCATGAATCTTCTGCAAGGATATATTTTTGCTTTTTCTGATTTATGGCAAGGAATATATCTATACTGAAACAGAGGCAGCAATCCTGATAGATCCAAAGAAAAATTTACTGGCTTGGCAGATTTGCTTTACATTTGGAAGCTATCTGTAGTAGAGGGAGATGGGTAACTTATCACAGACTGCTTTACCCTCACATGTTAGCATGGGTTACATGGTCAAGGGGATGGTGTGGGAGGCCCATCTTTTACCAGGATGATTCTCTGTGCATCATACCACTTTCCCTACTTCACTGCTCTTTGTCTCTGTTCTTCCCTTTAGAGGGGTTTTCCTCGACACCATTCTCCCCCGTCGTGATGGTAATGGGGTCCGGCCAACTATTGGTCAGCGTATTCGCCTGAGTCAAGGAGACATCGCTCAGGCGAGGAAGTTGTACAAGTGCCCAGGTAAATATGGCTTGTGGAGGTGGCTCCAGCTTTATCCTAGATGCATTGTTTATCTGGAAGGCACTGGAGTTCCAGAGCACGTTAACAGTCCCTTTGATGAAATGACTCAGGAAATACAGACTATTAAATGGTTCAAGCTGGAGCTGTAGGGGAACTGAACTTGCCTAATGTGTCTCCTATTAGTACTTTGCCAATATTCCTGTTTGTTTTAGGGCTTAACTTGTCTAGTCTCTAGTGAAACCTAGTAACAGGAGCTGGAGAGAAGGCTGAGGAGAGGAGTTAGGATGTGACTTGCATTTTGCCATTGTTTTTGTGTAAATACACTGTCCAAAACAGAACTAGGGGTGTAGGCTCTGTACAGAGCATGGAAGTGACATATGAGACCATGGGCAGTGTGGGGGGACGAGGAGTTAACAACATGGCAGAAGGATGACAGTGGTGGGGATCTTTGCACACCAGCCATCAAACTTCTATTGAATTATTTCTATAGGCATTATCCCAAGGGAGCACCATATTTCAGATAAGGTATCTGCTAGGTTTGTCTCAATAGTTTGACAGTAAGGATGTAAAGAAAAACCTCAAGTGAAGATGGTAACCAGTCTGGGGACTGTGGCATGGACTGCAGCAACCAAAAAGGGAGATAGCAGGGAAGATGTGATGCTGGGATAGAGAAAATTTAACAAACTTGGCTGCATTTCTGCTGGTAGTGAAACATCCATGGGAAGATACCGGAGAGTTGCCCTGACTTTGTAATGTTAGTAATAGTGCAGCCAGCATACTGGTCCAGTTGAGAGTGGCTTTTATTGATCTTAAACCTTTCCTGAATCAGCATTTGCTAAACAGGACAAAGGCCCAATCAACCTGGAATAAGCACGTGACAGGGAGAGAAGAGAAAGTAGGGAGGAGAGGTAGATTTTACCAGTATGTAGAGAGTCACATCTTAACTCAGTGGTTGGCTAGCACTGGTCTGTGAACCATTCATGAAGCTGTGGAAAATGGTCCATAACTAGCATGCAAATACCCTTCTGGGTATCCAGTTACAGGTTAGATAGTATGGGTTCATAAGAGTTCAGGATAAATTCTGAGGATGAGCTGCTGCTTCAGGGTCCATGATGTTTGGGGATCACTGCTTTAGATTATAGTGGTATAACTTTCTTAGATGTGCAAGTCCTAACAATTTTGTCTTTTAATTACATGTAATTTTTCTCAAACAAACTTCTTTTTCACTGTAATCTACCTTATTTGGCCTCATACAAGATGTGGCTCTTGGAAAATAATCTTATAAATTTGTTTAGGGATTGAATTATTTGGATACTTGAAAAAGAATGTCTTGCACCATATTTTTGTTTGAACCAGGGTTAATCCAATCAGACTTTCCATTCACTTAGCTGGAAACATTCCACTAAAGCTTCGGATTTCTCTAGGTGAGCTAAAAAGCCAATAGTGATCTGAGGTTAAAGGCAAATTAAAAGCTATAAAGCAATTTTCTTTAAAATGAGTCTCAAGTTTTCTGCTTGCACAGTAGAACTTCTCTACTCCTTGTTCATGCTTCAGAGCTTTAGCAGAGATTTTTCGAGTTCAGAACATTTGACAGCTCAATGATCAGAGCTCTAAGCCTACTAAACCATTTTTTTCAATATCTATTTTTTGGCTTTGTTTTTGGTTTCCATGGAAAGTTATATACAAGCTGAATTTGAGGAGAAAAAGTGCAATATATTTAATGACTTTGACATTTGCAGCTGCTATTTGAATCTGTAGTTTTGAAAAAGTTCTGTAACAACTTCTGCAAAATGTAAAGTTTAGGAGCTCAAGACCAAGAGACATTAGTTATATGTTCAAAGCAGAGTTTGAATGAAACCTTTGATTGAGGACAACTTTGTTCGGTAGTCAAGCTGTGAATTTTTAGATAAAACACAGCAACATATTCCAGAAGTTGAATGGCAGATGGTTCCCTTTTTGAAAGAGAGTGCCAGTCTGAGAATGCCTGGGAATCACACTGCAGGACAGCTAGCGTGATGGAAGCTGAATTTCAGTGTGCATTGGTACTTGCAAGAATGACTACTGTCTTTGTGGTAAGAGACAGGGCTCTCCAAGTCATTAATTAGACTGGAGCTTTGGTGGCTGCTATAGTTAGGGTTGCCTTAGCATTTCCATTTTAAAACCCTGCTGTTTTAAATTGCTCTTAATTCCCCAAAGCTTACACCTGCTGGGTAAATGTTAGTGCCAAGTCAGGTGAAGCCAGATGAAATTTGCTGAAGGACTTTTTGGAAGGTGAGATGCCTTCTGCTACCTAATGGTAAATGCTATGTTTGATGTGGTTACCTGGTTGATGTACAAAAGCCTTTAAAATGACTTGTCCCATTCTCTTGTGCTGTACAAAAGCTAACAGGCCTACAGGCAGTGCTAACTGTGCGGCAGTAGTTAAACTTTAAATTGAGAGTGGTCCTGCATTATGTCATCCCATCCAATAACCACTGCAATTTTGACAAGGTGTAACATATCAGTAACCAGCTGATGAGTAGTAAATGCCTGTCTCTCAGCTACATCATTTGAAAATGACTTCTGAAGCATTTATTGCCTAGTTGAGCCTGCTTTTGCCTTGATTTTCGCTTCTGTGTGCTTTCAAGCAGCTTAAGTGTGCAGCAATCTCTTCACCATCTGCCAAGACCACCTTGATTCAGTCTCTTGGACCTCAGAAGCACCAAACACTTGTCTCACTAGACCTGTTGGCTGCCTTGCTACTAAGTGGAGTACATTTGTATTGCATATTGATGTGCAGTGAGAGATTGTGCTCTACAAGTGCATGTCCGTTGCTTGTTAATATCCTGTTACCCTCTGCACATGTGGGCAGTCACTCTCTTCAATGCTGAAAAGCCAGACAGATCCTTACAGGAGAGTTTCCTTTGTATGGTTTGGATAGTTAGCTAGGTTTCCTTTCTGACATTTTAGCAGGGTAGTGTTTGCTGGTAGATACCTTAGTACCTGCTCCATAATTATAAAGTCTTACCAATTACTGTGTAATTACACTTAAGATAATTAGATCTTGGCTGTCTGTAACAGGCACTGTGGTTTCAGTTGGATGGAGGGCAGTAATGCTCTTTATCCTGTGGTAACAGGATAAACAGTGTTAACTGTGGTAACATAGTACGTTTTCCCAGTGAGTTAGGGCTTTCCTTATCTTTTCCTGGGGACAGCTTCATTCACATAAATTTTTAAGCAAAGAAAGAGAATGTTCATATATCTTGGCAAGTTATAGATTGGAATCCCCCCTCTACTAGGACACCTTGCCACGTACCCACATTCCTGGAGTCATCCTAAGCAGATGGCCACTTCATACATTGTGTTGCCTGTGGCAATGCCAGAGGAATGGCTGAAAAATGGCTTATTGCCCTCAGAATAAGTATGGCTGAGATTCAACTTCTTTGCAGTGTTCATCTGCTAGGCTGCATTCATTTCCTGGTTGAGGGTCCTAGGAGCATCCTGCATTGTGAAGCTGGAATTATCCTAACAGATTGTAACACTGATAACAAGTCAAGGCATCTTTGCAAGATGTGGAAAGGAATAAATTGCATTTGTTCTGTGAACAGAAGCCTTCAGAATTCTTTTCCAGTACATACAGGCCATCACCTTTTAAGAGCACTGCTTTGTGCCAATGTGAAGAATATAGACATCATCTCTTGCCAAACATGTTGGGAGAGGCTGGAGATTGGCTGTTTCTGCAGACAACAAAACTTCTGTGCAATGCTGCTTTGTAGTTACATAATATTAAGGGGTGTTCTCAGGGCTCAAAACTGTTCCTTTGAGGAGGAGGGAATAGCATGGAGGTTTTAAACTCTCGTTTTTTGCTTTACACCTCTAGGGCAGGTGCATGCATTTTCCTACCTGTTCTATTCAATGGTGCTTCTTTCTAGCAGTTTTTAAATACCTTTGCGTTTCCTGGCAGGAATCTGTTTACTAGAATCCATGCTGACCTGTGCCTTGAAATATGTACAACTCATTCCTAGTAGTGACTCCACCTTCCAGAGCACGCCTGGGAGTCATTTGGTTCAGCAAAACCCCGTTTTTGTGTCCCTGCCTATTGTTCATCTTGTCTGACCTGTCAAGCTGTGGGTCAAAGTACTTCAGGGAAATTAAGAATTTCTGGCCTAGGTGACTCCCTTTCCCTTTTTGGAAGATATTAAACTTCTTGAATGGGACCAGTCTCTTTTCACCTCCAACTTCCGACCTGCCCATCTAAATGTGACCATGGCTGAAAAATTAATGAGTATGTGATAGCATCAGACAGAGAAGCATCCACTGGCATTTCCATGAGAAAAAGCCAGATATTTGGTCTTGTCAGATCTTTCAAAGCACTACTGCTTAATGAGGGATTTTTGGGGGCTGCCTTGCTGTCACTGAGGAAACCAAGTTGCAGGTCAAGGGCAGCTTTATAACATCAGTGGTTTATGAAATTAAAAAAGCAACTGGAAAGCAAGAAAGCCAAGGTCCCTACTTCGTTGGATGGGTATTTGCATGTGTCTGGTGAGCATTCTCAAGGAAATGAGAGCTTTGAAATGTGAGATCCTCTGACCTAGCCAGTCAGCTGCTTTGCACATGTACATACTCTTTCCTTGTTCCAGCTCAGTCCCCAGGAACTGTGGTAGTGAGTGCTTCCCCAGATGTTGGAAGCTGCTATTCCCTAAACAACATATGCTTGTGCATATTATTTGCTTCCCAGAAGTCATTCTGGGTTTTACCTTTCATCAACGGCAGCTGGCCATAAAAAAAGGCAAGGTGGAGAGGAGAGGAAGCTGCAATGTTCACATTTTACCTTGTGCAGTGAGACAGCAGAGTGGGTGCTGGACAGCCAGAGCCTAAGCATGGGAGAGCTTGCCCTGCTTTGGTTACAGTGTTTTAACAAATAAACAAACAAAAAGGCAATTAACAATAGTAAGTAAGGAGAACTGTATTGAGTAGCATATAATAAAGTGAAAACAGATTTGCTGGCAGCAGTCTTGGGGTTGTGGAGGGGTTAATATTTTGTATTTGATTGATGGATAAGATACTCCTCAACAGAGGTAAAGCCTAAATGTGCTAGCATGCAGTGGGAGGGAGAAGAGTGCCTTTTTAAGAGGCTGTTTCCCTGTCCTTGGGCTGATAAACTTCTACCTGGTAATCCTGGTGATTTTCACATCACTTCCTTTGGTGAGATCTCAGATGGTAAATGGCACCTTTGGCTACTGCCAGCCAGGATTGAATGAGCATCCTTAGAGTACAAGCCACAACCTATATACAACAGCCAGGTGCAAACACTTTAACAGACCCTGATGTCTTTCAAAGGGTAACTCCTTGCTACTGTCTTTTTTTCTTTTCTGGCAGCTTGTGGAGAGACCTTG
Organism: Rhea americana; assembly: GCF_003343005.1. Classification (NCBI taxonomy): domain Eukaryota; kingdom Metazoa; phylum Chordata; class Aves; order Rheiformes; family Rheidae; genus Rhea; species Rhea americana. The sequence goes on from NW_028186490.1 coordinate 462,891, forward strand.
CAGGACACAACTGGGAATTTCTCAGCCCCTGGCTTTCCAAACGGTTACCCCTCCTATTCCCATTGTGTCTGGAGAATCTCAGTGACCCCAGGGGAGAAGGTAGGTGCAACACCAGCTCAAGGTGTGCTCTGCACTTCTCTGACATGTGGCTTTGCATGTGACAATAGTGTTACCAGCTGACAGCATGCTCTAGATTTCTAGAGTGCAGAGTTGGAGGCTCCTGAGCAACATCTTTGTCATCCCAGAGACTCACCTGCCTGCAGGAAAGGAGTCCCAGGGGTCAAGAATATTTGGTCCTGAGGAGAGGAGAGGCAATGTTGAAGTAGAATCTCTTTACGGTTTGGGGGACAATGTGTTGACCTCTGAACTCACTCCTTTCAGTTCAAGGCAAAACCTTTCCTGGATAGTTTCCTCACATACTCAGCTTGCCACCTGATAGCTGACTGAGCTGAGAGCTGAGGAAGTCACATTTCAAAGCCCGTTGTCAGTCAGTTGAGTTGCATAAAATGTGCCAACAGGATGGGTTCCTGGAGAGAGCGGGAGGAATCACAAGTGATGCTGGTTACTTGCCACTGTCACACAGGCAGAATATCCCTGTCAGAGGAATCATGCCGAGACCCAGCGTAGATCAACCAGCTATTCCATCCACTTGCTTTTTAGCTCCTTTTGCTTTATTGATTCTCCTGTAGAAATAAAATCTTCCCTTAATTCATAAATACCAGCCCTTTAGACTCTTCATATTGCAGCCTGACTTTGGAGCTCCTCGGCAGAGCAACTTCATTGAGGACCACCCTTGAGAAGCCTTTAAGACTCTGACTCAAACAAACAAAGGCAAAGTTCAATTTTTTTTTTTCAACAGTCATCTTGTTCTTAGACTCAGTTCTGTTGCCTACAGGCCTAGTCCTATGCAATAATGAACCCCCACCATTAACTTCAGGGAGAGCTTTGCAGGGGGAAGAGATATCATAAGTAATCCAGGCTCTGAAATAATTACAGTGTGGCTTTTACAGTGTAAACTTTACTTCTGCTACTATAATTTATCCTTTTGTCCCTCAGCCTCTTTAGAAGAGTTACATCAGATATGACCCAGCATCTAAATGCTGAAACACTGGTATTAAAAAAAAAGAGAGAAAAAAAAGGAAAAAAAAAGAAAGATCAAGTTCAGATTAAGTGCTTCTACTTATTTTGCCGTGTTTAAACAAATGCAATAATTGGTACACTGTAGTATCACAGCAATGACAGTAGCTCAGAGCAGATATTGGTTTTAGTATTTGTCTGCATAGAAACTCCTGATGAATCTCCTTTTGTTGTCTAAAGTCAGAGAATTGCAAAAGTCTGAAGAAAAAACTTAGTAACATCATTACCAGCATTCTGTACATCCTGCCAGATCTAGTACTTTGCTTTTGGAGAAGAATATCTGTTTTAACCTAATAACATTCTTTTGGCAAGGAGCAGAATAAGATATAGTTAAAATGTTGCAAGGACATAATGCCACAAGTATATCCCATGCAGCGACTTCCATAGGCCTGGAGCAGGGCCCATAATCCTTGTTATGGAAGAAGGAGACCAAAGGGATAACATTTTCAAACTAAATACTGCTCTGTAAAGCCACTGAACACTGTTGAATCACAGTAATTATATAAGCATAATTGCCAGAATGTGGAAATGTGTCATCAAAATTAGCTATTTCTTACAAGAAGTGTCATTTTTGTAAGGAATAAATCTCAGACCTCTGTGGTTTTGGACAATGTGTTTCTCTATATTACTGACATTAATCAAAAACAAAGATTTTATTTTTTTAATTGAAAGAACAAAATAGGGCTTTTTTAGTAGTCTTTTACTAATTGAGGAGCAATGACTGTATGGATTACAGAATGAACAATAAAGTTACTTGTACTATCTACTGTTGTATATGGTATGTATATATGTTTTTTTTTAATTTAAAACACCCTGGGAAGCCTTTATTTTTGGTGAAAGTTGATTAAAAAATCCAATTTGTTGTCCAAGTGTCTTCTACTGCATGCTCCCTTATATAGCGTAATAGCAGAGATAAAGCACGTAATCTGTAGAGCCTTCTCTTTGAAATAACTCTCTTTGCAAAGTATGTCCTTTTTCTTTGCAGATTATGTTAAACTTCACATCAATGGACCTGTTTAAAAGTCGCCTTTGTTGGTATGATTATATTGAAGTGCGTGATGGCTACTGGAGGAAGGCTCCGTTACTGGGTGAGAGGCTATTTTATTTTGCTTGCATTTTGTGTGTTCTTCTTGAGCCTATTGCAAAAACCTTCCTTTACCTTTAAGGGGCCCATGTCCAGCCAGTGCACTGGTGTCCATTAGTGTCTCCATCCAGAGGTGTCAGGGTATTCATACCAAACGATTCAAGCTCCTTTAGCAGCAAAAGCGTTATTCCTTCCTCTTCCAGCCTGAGAACTGAGGCACAAAGGAAAATTAAGGGCATAGCTGAGATTAAAAAGGTGATCTGTGGAGTTTTAACCACTTTAAACCCTTTTCTATAAGGCCCAAGTGGAACTGTCAGGCAGTTAGGAAGAAACAGCCATACAGCTTCTTGCTCAAAGTCCTGCCATTATTTCTCCTTGAGAATACAAATACAGAGTAGTTGGTACTTTGGACCTCTGTACTTCCAGCTGGGAACCTGCCTCTGGGCAAGGAGATAATTGATCGTGCCAAGGATGTCCAACTGCGCAAGGGCTATACCGTAATACTGCTCCCAAAGATCTAAAGGAAATACAGCTCCTCTTCAGTGTCCTCTCTATTCTTCCACCTCCTGCTATCAAAAGACTTCAAGTCTTCTCCCACCCTGCGTTGCTGCTGACTCCACCTTAGTCCAGAGAGCCAGGAGTAGCTTGCGAGACACCTGGCAAAACCCTTAGACTGTGTGGCAGCTGGTGAGTTCCTCATGGCTGTAGGGAAAGGAGAGCTCAGAGCAGGTAGTGAGGATTTCTGGCTTCTTTTTCTACTTTGCCACTGACTCTGATCTTGACCGTGTCTCCTAATCTCACATGTCCCTGTACGTAAAATGGTGCACACAGCCCTTCCTCCCTGAAAGGTAAGGAAGATGACAATAATCAGCTTGTGTAGCATCACCAGCTGTTTTAGGGATGCTGTGCCTGATGCTGCAGCACAGATCTGCACTGGTCAGACAGCATGGTCGGTGGGGCTACAGAGGTGCACCGCCCACTTTGGCCCCTCTGGAAATTCCAGCCTTAATGCCAGATGAAGTTCTTAGGTTGGAGCTGTGCTGCTCTCTAGAGGCTTCTGTGGACCTGTATTGCTATAAAGTGTTGGCAGCAGTTTTTACTGTTTCCTGCCTGCTTTGTGTTTGGCAGCAGCTGTTGCTGGTTTCTACAGCACATGCATCACATTGCTCCAGTGGCTGTTACTTACTTTCTCATAATTTATTTTCTCTGCTGAGTAATTGAAAGGTATTTCAAAAGTGAAGCACCTCTCTCTCCCCCTAACGCAGGTGGATTTGTGAGCATTTCCATCTGTAATGAGAGGCTACATGAGTGGTCACAGCTCCCACAAGGGGCTGAGCCCATGAAATTAGCTTGGAAGAGCAGACAGGCGGCAATTCAGCAGAGGGCGGGGAGGGGGATTAGTGTGAATTGTGAAAGCACAGACTTCTTGTGGAGAAAAAAAATACATGTGCACTGCATATTTTCCCAGGGAAGTGTGTGAAATCCCAGCCTTTAAATTGTGTATAACTTTTTATGAATGGGCCCTTTATCATACTGTGAGGATTTTGCTCTTTCTAGTTCCTCATCTGCATTTCTTTTCCTTGATGTCCTTGTTAAACTTCAAGCCTAAATCTAGGAGGCAGTTGCTCAGTGACCCTAGAGGAAGGAGTTTTGCAGTGCTGATGCTATTTGTTAGCATCCTCTTTGGAAGTGGAGTTGGGAGATGTTGCTGATACACTGTGGGCCTGTCACACTGCACAAGCAGTCCTAGGCAGTTTTGGGGTACAAGGAACTCAGAATGGAGGAAGTGAGTAGAGTGAGGGTCTGGACTAATATTTAGATGTGGGGGTTTAACAGAAGAAAAAAGAGGGGAAGGCAGAGAAAAAAGGTATTTAGGGGCAGCTGACTAGGCAGGGGGGCTCTAGGCTTTTAATGCACAGGGCTCATGCCAACCATTCTGCCCCCCATACAGAAGAAAAACAACAAACTTCTCTGCCTCACAGTCAGCAGGCCTTGAGCTGTCTATCTCATTTTCCAGTGTAGGGAGTCACTAACACAGCCTGCTTAGGGGAATTAAGGATCTGTCTTGCAGGTAAGGCATCAATGGAGTTTTACTTAGTAGAGGTTTTTCGAAAAAGACTCTGGTCTGGTGATTCAATTGGACAAGGTGCCCAGGCCTTGTAGAATTCAGCCCTGCCAGTGTCAGCTGAAGGGAAGCACCATGTTTGAACTTCATGCTCTCAGTACATACTGAAGTGTTTGCTTTGTGCTCTGAGGAGCTTAGGGCTGGAACAGGTAGAGGAAGACCAGGGCTAAATTAGGGTTATTGCTGTTGTCCTGGCTACTCTGGCAGTTGCTATTTGCAGCTGCTCTGTTTCAGGATTCTCCCTTGCTATTGGGATTCAGATATTTACCAGTGCTGCTACTGAGGATTAAAGACTGAATGACTGCAGAAGCTTAACTTGGAAGAGGTAGATTTACTGGGGGAGGAAGAGTGGAAGAGATAAAGGGTCTATAGCACTTGTTACAGGATGAGCTGTGTTAGATGGTGGTTTAAGAAATCTGCATAGCCCTTTTTCTCATCGGAATGGCACATCTCAAGAGAGCAGGGATGATTCCTTACCCTTGTCAGGTCATCTTCCCAACTGAGTGGTCAAAACAAGAGCCCTGTTTAATTTACCGGGGCAATGGTGGCTGCGTTTGTGAATACTGGATTCTGGTCTCAGGTGGAAAAAAACTTTATTAATTTAATAATTTAGGAGAATATGAATTAAGGGTGAAAAAAGAGAAAATGATTCAAAAACATGAATAGTGTATAAAACATGAATGTTTTATACAAACACTGCTGCTTTAACCACATATTTTCTTCATTTTTTGGAAACTTCAGGGCCTGCTACATCGTGCTGCCAGTCAGCTGGGAAATCTTGATTGTCTTTTTCCTGCTTTTTAGGTAGATTTTGTGGCGACAAGATCCCCGAACCGGTAATTTCCACAGACAGCAGGCTGTGGATCGAGTTCCGGAGCAGCAGTAACATCCTAGGCAAAGGCTTCTTTGTGATCTATGAAGGTACGGCCCTTAGCTAGAAGGACTCTATCACATTGCATGGAACTTTCAGAACTCGATGCAGGGACTTACGAGGTCAGTAGTTCTGCTTCACCGTGTAGTTAGACATGGCCCCCACCCTTGTTTTTAAGGGAACTGGCAGAATTTGCAGGCTGTTTCAGGGGACATGACCTGGGTCTACAAACTAGATCATCACATTTGCTTTCAGGAATAGGCTGGCAGCACAGGGCAATGGCTTCTGTTCATAGGCCATGGTTCTGTTGTTTGCCCTAACTGGTTCCTGCAAGCAGCAGTGCTGTGTGTAGTTGAGGTTACTTTTAGTAGCACAACAGGCAAGGTTCTGTTCATAGATTTTATATCTGTTTATATCACTTAATGCATCCTATTTTGGGTTGTTTACTTAATTCAAATGCAGAAGATTTTTCTTTGGTTTCTCTTTTGTATGTGATACTTACAGAAGCTTGGAAATTAGCGTATCACTTCTGCTGCTGCTCAGATGCTTCAGAGGCTTGAATGGCACTGGGAGGCTGAGATTGCTTCAGACAAGCAGCAGTGTTGCCCAAGTGACTAATGAATCAGTAATATCTCTTTTTCAGATATGCCTAATTTTGACAACAGTGGTTCTAAAATGTGTTAGAAGCTTTTGTTTTCTGGGCAAGAAGCATTTTCTTAGAAGTACCAGTGTTATCAACAGTATTGAGGTTGACTATATTAGTTCCGATGATACATCCTCTTTCTGCAGTCACAGAGACAAGCATGACATTGGAAACCCAATGCTGAATGTCCAATATATTCATGAATAATGAAACTAAGAAATGGAAGTGAAGAAAACACAATACTGTTAGGGAAGTGCAAATAAAACAAGGGTTTTATGACAGCGTGGGGCTAGCAAATCATTTTCACAAGAAAAATATGATTTCGAGAGGAATTGTTACCCCAGAGACAGAGGTAGCTTACCTTATTTTTTATCTCTCTCCAGACAAGGAGCTGCTGCCTGGACCATGTTGTTTGTAAAACCCCTTTTATGGTAGTTTGCTGGAATTAGAAGTGATCAAACTAGTGTGTCTATAATAGTCTATGCTGTTTTATTTTGGTTTGTTACTTCTGTGGGCTACTCAGCTTAATTTTTACAGCAGGTTACTCTCCAGTGATATCTGGTCTAACTTTAAAAAAAGAGAGGAAAAAAAAAAGCAAGCTCAGCAATATTCTTGGGAAGCAAGTTCTCTGTTCTTCATCATATGTGTTAATATGGCATCTTGCCTCAGATTGATAAATGATACTGAAAGAAAATTTATTTGATATTAGCTGTCTGCCAAAGTCAGTTTGCAAAACATTGTTTTCTCTGGATAATTTTCCATATTTGCTGTTGATTAATTAATAAATGATCCTGAATGTTGAGTGAAAATGAGCAATACTTGCTTCACAGAAAGTGAAGTGGAAGTGGACTGTGCATCTAGTCGTTGAACTCTGCATCCCTCTGATTCTTCGTATTTTCCTACCTCTTCAAGGCTTTTGCTTTTTATGTAACATTTTCCCTCAAGAAGCTTCCCTTTAGGAAGGTATAAAATATACTGCTAAGCCTGACAGCAAGCACAGAGAGTTACTGATGGAAGCCAGCTTGTGCCCAGAAACAGTGATAGCCCATTTCGTAGCTTTTCCGTAACTCTGCCTCCTCTTGTTAAAGGGGAAGATACTAAAGATTGTCTGTATTTCTCTACATATTTTATTTGCCAAAGTGGGAATGTTTCCAAAAATCTTTCTTAATCTCTATTTCCCTCTGATTCAAGCTCTGTTAGTGGCTTGTGTATTTCCTCATTTTCAGGTAGTTTTCTCAGCTGCTGAATGACTTTCTTGTCCAAGCAATAAGGGTAACTTTTATTTCCAAGAGGAACTGTCCTGAAGTCTTTAACTGCCGTTCCTGTTACTTCCTCTTTTTCTTTAGAACTCTTCTCCCTCGCATGTTAAAAAGCAAACATGAGTTTTACCACAGCTTCTCTTTCCTTTGCTTTACCAAGAGTGCTTGTAAACTCCCATGCAGCTGAACTTTACTGGCACCTCAGGGGTGTGGGCTGATCTTTGAGTTTGGCTTCCTCCAGTTCTTGACCATAAGGTTTTAAATAGCTGGGAGGAAAGAGATAGAAGCAAGTAGCCCCATCAAGGGAGGATTATCTGATACTAAATCTTATCAATGTGTGTAAGTATTTGAAGGGAGGGTGTCAAGGGGATGGGGAAAAACTCTTTTCAATAGTACCATGCAAAAGGACTGGAGGCAACGGGCAAAAACTGAACCACAGGAAGTTCCGCCTGAGTATGAAGAGGAATTTCTTCCCTGTGAGAGTGACGGAGCCCTGGCACAGGTTGCCCAGAGAGGTTGTGGAGTCTTCTTCTCTGGAGATATTCAAAGCTCACCTGGATGCAACCCTGTCTAACGTGCTCTAGGTGACACTGCTTGAGCAGGGAGATTGGACTAGATGATCTCCGGAGGTCCCTTCCAACTCTACCCATTCTGTGATTGTGTAAATGACAGAAAATTAGTGCAGTGAAAATGTCCTCACTGTTCAGTCGTATTGTTCCTTTTCTTTCATGAGATCCAAGAAAATCTTTTCCTCTTGATTTCACAATTTGATGGAGAAATTGCTGGTAGTATTGCCTTGCAGCACTGCTAGTAGGAAACAGCTTTGCTCTGGGCTGGTATTACCTATCTTCTGAAGCTGCTCGGAAGTCCAGAATTGGGGTCTGCCAACAAGCCCAGACACTGTGAATTTGGCATGGTTATTCGCTTCTCAGGCTCTGTCAGCAGATGTTATTTCCATTTTGCAGTAAGCTCTTCCAGTATATTAGCTACTCAGCTGAATTTCAGTGTGAACTACTGCAGTGAACAGGGAAAATACTGTGTGCTGGCTGACAGCTTTGTGACTATTAAACAACCGTCAGTCGTCGTCTTTGCTCTTGAGGTCCTCTTTCTGTTAGGTAGGGGTGACAATTCTTTGCAGAGTCCCCCAGTGGCTCCTTTCGGCACCACTTCTAGCTCTGAATATATAAACTTGAACTTCAATCTGAATTGCGTTCTGTAGCTAAATTTTAGTTAAAAGTATTTAATGATGTTTGGCCTTAGCACTGGATGCTACGGCAAAAAAGATTAGCGCTGTCTCAGCAAAAGAGTGCGTTTAAATAGGTAGTTGTTAAATACTACTAATTCACCAGGCAAAACCAAGACAACATAACCTCACATAAGCACCCTTTGGGACATTGTAGAGCAACCCTCATCTGAACTGCTAACATAATGTGTTGTGGGGAGATCCTGAGTGTGAGGTAGACTGATGTCTAGCAGATGCCATTGTAAGGTCATCTCTCTTGTACTTACTGTCAGTGCTTTGCATTTGTTTCATTTTAGGCACAGCCAAAAATTCTTTTGCCACCTTCAGGGGTGTCTGTGTATGTTTGACCATGGAGTAACATTAACCTGTTATCATAGAATCATAGAATCAGTAAGGTTGGAAGGGACCTCTGGAGACCATCTAGTCCAACCTCCCTGCTCAGCAGGGTCACTTAGAGCATGTTAGACAGGGTTGCATCCAGGCAGGCCTTGAATCTCTCCAGAGAAGGAGACTCCACAACCTCTCTGGGCAACCTGTCCCAGTGCTCCATCACTCTCACAGTGAAGAAATTCCCCCTCACCTTCAGGCGGAACTGCCTGTCCTTCAGTTTCTGCCCATTGCCTCTTGTCCTGTCACATGGGACAACTGAAAAGAGTTTTTCCCCATCCCCTTGACACCCTCCCTTCAAGCACTTACACACATTGATAAGATCCCCCCTCAGTCTTCTCTTCCCCAAGCTAAAGAGGCCCAGCTCTCGTAGGGCAGATGCTCCAGCCCTCTGATCATCTTTGTAGCCCTACGCTGCACTCTCTCCAATAGCTCCATGTCTCTCTTGTCCTGGGGAGCCCAGAACTGGACACAGGACTCGAGATGAGGCCTCCCCGGGGCTGAGTAGAGGGGCAGGATCACCTCCCTCGCCCTGCTGGCAACAGTCTTCCCAGAGCACCCCAGGATACCATTGGCTTTCTTGGCCACAAGAGTACCTTGTTGGCTCATGGTCAACTTGTCATCTACCAGCACTTCCAGGTCCTTCTCTGCAGAACTGCTCTCCAGAAGGTCGGCCCATGCTGAACTGATGCTGTCTTTAAGGTCTCTGCTACTCTTGCATTAAACTATGTTTTATATTTAGTTATCTGTTCTTGGCCTTTAAACTTACTAATTTCTGCATTTACTACAAAGCTTGAATTTTCATGCCCAGCAGTCAGCTTGATGGTCTCCTGGTGAACTGTTCTCCTCATGCTTGTTAGTATTGCCATCGTGTGGCTGGATTAGATTTGTCACTTTTTTTTTTTTTTTTTTGATTTGTTATTTTACCCTGACTGGTTTAGCTCAGTTGGTTAGAGCACGGTGTTGCTAATGCCAAGGTCATGGGTTCAATCCCCATATGGGGCTATGCTGAGGGCTGGACTAGATGATCTCCAGAGGTCCCTTCCAACCTTATGATTCTATGATTTTACATCTTCTCTTGGTCCTTAGTGCTGATACCAGGTGTTAGGTAGTTATAAAGGTGACCAGCACTGGGAAACATACAAATCCATAAATCTTCTCTGTCCCTATTTGTTCACCTTCTAAGGAGGCTGATACAACGAAACAGAAGACACAGTCATGAAGATTGAATGTTGTATTTGTAAAAACTTCCGTGACTTGTGTATTCCCTTTATGGAATTAGGGGTATCAATACAGATTTGAGTGAGGAAGAAGGCCATTTTTGGAGCAGACTTTAGCTAAGGAAAAGCCTGTAATCTTGTGTTTTTGCTGTTTGTTTTTTATGAAGCTATTTGTGGTGGAGAAATTCACAAAGATGCTGGCCAAATCCAATCTCCCAATTACCCAGATGACTACAGACCTTCCAAAGAATGCATCTGGAAGATCACAGTTTCTGAGGGCTTTCACATAGGAATCACATTCCAAGCCTTTGAGGTGAGAAAGGTCACTGTGCGCTGTTGAATGGTTATTACAGCGTATAGGTCCTTTAAAAGTAAACAGGAAGTGATTTAAATAATAGCATGTTTAAAGAAGTCTTTTGAATAGTTCAGAACATTATTTCTCCTCACCAGAAGATCACTCAGGTATTTTCAAGCCAAGGTTTAAATACAATGAATTTTTGAAAACTTACTGTAGACAGGAGGAATTAGAGGAGCACAAAATAGTTGATCATGTTAAATAGGGAAGCATGAGTTCCTGTCTCTTCATTCTGGTCAAATGAATTTGAATGATTGAAATCAGGCAAAAAAATCGTGTTGCTCTCACTGTGGCTTGGCATGTTTCAGTATATTTGTGACTCTCTAAAGAAACATCATGGTTCAGGCTAGCAGTTTATAGGATATGTTAGACTCTTGGTCAGGAGCCCTATGAACTGTTTGCTGACTACTAATGTATAAGTCAAAGACAGGAGTGGGCAGGACCTGGGTTAGTATGCAAGTCCCATCTTGCCCACAGGACACTATGGCTTGTGTACAGTCCAAGAAAGGGCTGACACCACAACATCTTAGCTATTCTGTGAGCCTTTTTTTTGTTCTTTTTTTTTTGTTTGTTTGTTTGTTTTTTGTAGTTGTTCTGCTCTGTCCCTTACAGCTTCTCATGGCAAAGCAGCCTGTCGATAGTCAAGGATCAAGCTTCATGGAGAGATAGCCATGAAATGGCAGTAGAACTGACATGTGCCTGTGCTTGAATGTGGTTTAGGCTGCAGGAATGTTCGATGGCAGCCATGAGACAAAGGCCTAGTTGTGATCAGTTGTTTGGGATGCTTCTTTGGAAGCTGATTGGTGGGCAAAGTCTGAGTAGCTAGGACCCAGAGCTCTCATAGTAGTCAGGTACAGACACAGCCCTTTTCCTTTGCAGATCGAATGGCATGACACATGTTCTTATGACTACCTGGAGATCCGAGATGGCCTCAGTGAATACAGCCCATTGATCGGTCACTTCTGTGGCTATGAGAAGCCAGAAGATGTCAAATCCAGCTCAAATAAGATATGGATGAAGTTTGCATCAGATGCAACCATCAATAAAGCAGGCTTTGCAGCAAATTTCTTTAAAGGTATGTCTTCTAGTAACTCTCAAGGTAAAGATCAAGGATCGGTCATTGCTTAACCTACTGTCATACCAAAGCAATCAGTTACCATTATATCTATTTTTAGTTGAAATTTATTAGTCTTGTCTGTACAACTGTCAATGTCAAATTTATATGCAAATTGCTTTGAGAGTGTAGATGGGGCCGAGGCTACGGCATGAACACTGCCTCCCTGATGAGACAGAGTACCTACCTGTACCTGCTAGGTACAGAGTACCTAGCAGTTCATCTACAGGTCAGTAGCAGCACACACACTAATACCTTGTGTTTAACAGCTGGACAGCATGTGGCCCCCATTTATCTATGCCAAGGGACACTGACATTTTCCAGGAAGTTTACTAGTACTGTTCAAAAAGTGGTGAAAACAACTGTCTAAAGTTATACACTAAAAGAAAACTTTGGAGAGAGAGAAAGTTTGAATGCAAGGAGAATCCCAGGGAAGATTTGCTTGTTTAGGAAACAAATGTGTTCCTAAACAGAGATCCTGTTCAGGAAGATGTGAGCCAAGACAAAGATTTTGCTAAGAGCTGAACCTTTCCAAGCATTCTGGTGGCTTAATAAAGGCAAGAGGCAAATATCTAACTGCTTGGAAAATACCTGTTGGAACTGCTGTTAGATGGATAGAATCATGTTTCTCTTTTATTTCTGTACACCTGTCTCTGAACCTAATAGCTGCAATGCCAGTATTTGGATTGTGTAAGTCCTTTCTTCTACTTTAATTTCTGTCTTCCATTTAGGGTGATTAAAAGATCTCTGGCAAGTATTGTGGTGTTTCATTCCAGATGCTGGACAACTCTCACAGTGCTTGGATTCCCTTCCTTAAATTCTCAGATTCCGTAAAGACACAGTCAGTACTTCTTCCCAAAGATGTGTTAGCCTCTTTCAGGAGCGGGTAGTGCACACTGACTGTGTGCACAGGTGTCTTCTGGGGTCTAGCACTAGCCAGAGACTTCTTGGCCTGTATAATATGAAGTTTTCCTGCAAGTTTATAGAGTACACCTGCCTCTGAAATGTTTTCTTGGGATAAAGATGCCCAGAAATAGATTTTGAGATACACAACTGTAGTTCATGAGTGTTTATGGTGTCGCTGAGTCCATGCTAGTAAGTCCAGCTGAGAGGCAAAGTGTATTCGCTTGGGCCAAGCACCACAGTAGCCATAGCTATGCAGCTTCTAGCCAGGTTGCCTTGTGGGCAGAGCTTATTGATGTCAGTTTCAAAAGCTGTGTAGACATACCTGCAAGCTCCATGTGGAGTTTCAAGCTGGGACCTGAAGTCTACTCTATCCAGAGGGATTGTGATTGGCATATGCTCCTTAAATGAAGTAAATGAACAAATTAGATTGCTCTGCAAGCAACCTGCAGACTGCCGTCCTCAGCTGACAGAGCACTGGATCAACTTTGCCTTAATGAATTGTGTACAGAGCTACAATTACATGTCTTATAATGTTGGGAAAGAAAACAGAGTTAAGGACTGAACTGAAATTAATGCCCTGTGAGAACATGCAGTGCTAACTTCTAGCTTTTCAGTGAAAGTAAACCTGCAAACAGTCAGATCACAGAAGGTAGGTCTTTGGTCAGGTCCAAGATGACAGTGTCACGAAGATAACGAAGATCTAATGCCCATTCCACCACGTATATCTCAAGGGAAAGCTCTAAGACTATTCTTCGTTAGTTATCTTAATTTTAGTGACAGTTGTATCACTGAAGCCAGATCTCTATATGGTTGAAATATTAGTAGTGAGGTGCCTCTCTTGCATGCACATTGTACCTTTCTTCTTGATGGTGAATGTTAGGGGAAATAAAATACTTTGCAAAACATAGCTGCCCAATGCCAGGACGCCAGTATTTATGTCGCTCTCTTGGTGAAGATGGGGATTTTTGATGATGATAGAAGTTGCAGCCTCTCTTTTCTCTCAGCAAATGATTTAACAGCCAGATTAGAAGCTGCTGTAATGTGTCCAAGCACAGAGCAGCAAAGCAATACTCTCTTATTAGTAAGTCCACAAATAGAAACAGGAAAATTAAATCTATTTGAACTGGAACTGTTACAGCAGAGGGCTCCTGACTGTCAAAGGCTTTGAGAAAGACAGTGCTATCAGGACTGTTCCCATTTGGTCTACGTAGCATTAACTTTTACAGGAGCACGTCCATAAAACAATCTATTAAGGGATGTACATGGAATCAGGAGCCAGGGTGAGAAGATAGTAAATCTGGCTATCTCTATAATAAAATGTCAGCTTAGATTGTTGAGATCTGTTTGGGAGAACCTGGTTTCAAAATCAAGTGTAGCAACTAATGTGTGTCTACAAACAGTAAAAACAATCTGCATGTCCTCCCAGGTCCTTTGCTGTACTTTATTCAGTGGGATATGGTTATAATGAGCTTATTATAATGAGCTAGTTTTTGATACGTCAAGTCACTTAAGAGTATAAGGAATAAAAAACAAAAACAACAAAAAAAGGGCAAATGAGAACAAAATGCAGTGAAGTCTTTACAGGAGATCATGTTTTCCTGCATCTGTCTAGAAAAAACACTTAGGCCCTGTGGGTGGTGATAGAAATGTTTAGCCTTTGAGTTTTTGGTGGTAGGAATGCTTTAGCACTTGTCAGGTTTGCTGCAGTACCTGGTCCATGGGCTCTGCTTGTCAGGCGGGACTCTGTTCTTTCTGCCCCAAAGTGTTGCCTAGGAAAATATTAGGGAATTTGGGTGCTTGGAAAGTGTGACTTGTTCTGTTTTTCTCCTGACAGAAATGGATGAATGTTCTCTGCCAGACAATGGTGGGTGTGAGCAGCTGTGTGAGAACACACTGGGTAGCTACATATGCACCTGTGAACCTGGCTATGAGCTGACTGCTGATAAGAAGAGTTGTGAAGGTGAGTAGCGTACAGATTGGAGCATCTGTCTTTAGGATGGATACTAAGCTAGTAATGAAATTGAACTAGCTTGGAGATGATTCTCCTTTCCTCTCCATCTTTGTTTCTGTGTACTTGCCCCACTATTTTCTTTTGTCAACATTTCCCATTTAAATCAAGTTTAGAGTGAAGAACTGAAAATACTCTGATTCTCTGCTGCCTAAATCCCTCTTAAACCTTGCTTTCTGGCCTGGGATCCATGATCTGATCGGAGTTCCCACAATGCACCATAGAGAGGCGCCATTACCTTGTGACAGTTGAATGGTCCGAGTGTGTCTTGGGAGGTGAATCTCAGATGAGAAATCCAGTTTACAGAAGGCAGTAACTCTGACTACCAGATGACATGACAGGAGTGCTACAGAATCAAAATATTTCAATCTAAGGCTGAAAAAACCCTGCTTATTGTAGACAAAAATATCAATGTTTACTCATGCAAAATAGATAATGAATCAATTCCATTTTTTTTGATACAAGAAAGCATTCATGTTTGATAAAAGCTGTTTTTGTCAGACTATAGTTATAGAACCACTCTCTTGCAACAAGTGCTTACTTTCACAAACAGTGAAGCTACCAGCGTTGTGAAATCCACATGTTGGTCTTATCTCTTATTTTTTCCTGTTAGCTGAGATATGTTTAGGGAACTCCGCATACTGTGAATGAAATTCTCAAAGTGACCTGGTTCGCCCTGGCTTCTGCTTTAGCCAGTCTGTTGAGCAAGGCTGATGTTGACTTTGTGGGAGCAGTTAAGTGCATGCAAAAGAATTCTGGAAGTGATACCTTATTTTTTAAATAATTTGTTGCAGTTCTGAGCAAGTCAGTGTAATTTTCCAGGCATTTTCTGGCCTTCACTCTTAGCCTCCTATTTCAAACTCCATTTGTGGGCAATACAGAGAGAGTAGTTTTTGAAATTGTAGTGATGCACATCAATGTTGATAGCTTTTGCTGCTCCAGGTGTTACTCTACAAAATGTAATGCAATAGGCAACAGCATAATGAAGATAAAATGCACTGCATCTGGATACTGAAAGCACACCACAGACACATTTTTTAGTTTTGAGGCCTACACTGGAAACCGCAAGAAAATTTCTTCCTTTGAGACGGACAGTGAATGCAGGGACTAAAGATCCTGGTCTTAGGATACCTTAGGATGGAGGTAAGTGCTCTCCTGCCTCTTCAGCACAGAGCAGATCTACTGAGAAGACTGCTGCAGATGTAGGTCTGTGGTGAGGACTGCGTGACTCCCCTTTGTGTTGCTGCTCCGTACTTTCACGTGACACAGGAGTGGTCCGTATAGCTGAATAATCCCCAGCTCAGACAGCTGTGCTCATCCTGATGGAAAGGGATCTAAGTTTAACCACCAGGTTGCTCAGATAAATGCTAGGCCCCACTGAAGGAAATGGTTGTTCTTGCTCTGCTAAAACTAGTGAAGCACTATAGGTAATAAACAAATGAATTGGAAAGTTTGGGTGAAAATCTAAATGCTTTGTGCAGTCCTTACTTGTCGGTTTTGTTTGGCTCTACCATCAACACCCTTGGTCATGTTTCCATTTGTGCTTGAACAAGTCCCTAAAACACTTGCAGTTGATATGCAGCTTCACTGTGCCTTTTGCATTGAAGTTGCTCTTAATTAGTTTAGTTCTCTTAATGCAAAATGATACTGGGACCAAAACACAGGAAGCTTTTATCGCTGTGAATTTTGAGGATCTGGCCTTATCTTGTTACCACTAGGAAACAGCAATGAAAAAATTGCTTCATTGCAGGTAGAATTTTGCATCCAAATAACAAACTGAGGTTTATTCCTTTGATGTAAAAGCCATGTCCTCTCTCAGGATGATGAAGCTGAAATGTCCTGAATTTTTAAAGGAAATAGGAGAATAGAACTGTCTCTCAGTTGTTGTCAGTTTTCCCTAGTTAAGATGCTACCCACATGTAACAAGCCACCAAACTGCTGACATAGGTGTTTTCTCTAGGATTCTATTACCTTCTAATTAGTCAGCTGGTGAACTTCAAAGGTTGGTAGGACAAAGTGTCATCACTCTGTATGTTTTGGATTGGGGCTACAAGTATTTTAGGTTGCAAAAATCAGGCATTTGAATGCTATCAGAAATATGGGTAAACTTACTAAGCTGGCCTTATCAGATGTGTTGTGTATGTCAAGTCTGCTGATTCACAGTAAAACCAAGGCCATAGAGTATAACGGAGATCAATCTTGCGCAGTTAAGGTAGCTCTCACGGCCACGGACTAGCTGTGTGTTCTTCACTTGTGATTTATAGTAAGTAAAGTTTCTGCTTTCTCCATAGCTCCCCCCCACCCCCCTTTTAACACCTGTTCCGGAGGCTGGGATTTGAAACATGCCACCAGCCAGGATCTGATTTATTTTCTAGCTAACAATGTGGCCCAAATTCTGTGTCTGGATGGAACCAAGTAAACCTTGTGTTCATTTATTGCCTCTCCAGCTGCCTGTGGGGGCTTCATCACCAAGCTCAATGGGACCATCACTAGCCCTGGATGGCCCAAGGAATATCCTACTAACAAAAACTGCGTCTGGCAGGTGGTAGCTCCAGCCCAGTACCGGATCTCTCTGCAGTTCGAAGTGTTTGAGCTGGAAGGCAATGATGTACGTAACCAGTCCCCGTATCTTGGCGGTGTAATTGTTGGATAACCCAGAACTGAATAAGTCTTTGGGGTACAAAAGAGTATGTGTTCCACTGATGGAGCTTCTGGTTGTTTCCCAGCCCTTGAGAGCCATTAGCAGTAATTGTTCTCCTTGAAGCTGGGATCTGTTTTCCCTAGAGAGTGGAAGAATTAAAGCTGTTTTGTTATAAATGAGGTTTTTTTCCCTCTATCTTCTCTCTAGCTTTTAATATTTTTAGGTGTTTTCCATCCCCTATTTGGTGTTTTCCCCTCTGTGGCCTGCTTTTATAGGGAGGTCATTGGAAATAAACAACGAGGTAGTTCCTAGGTTGAGGATAAACAAAATAAAACAGAGTTCTCTGCCTTGCCAGGGATGGATTCTGAGCAAAGCATTCAGGTCTTACTTCCTGCACTGTAAATGGGGGCAGTGCTCTACCTTAATTCAGCAGGCTGCTGAAGTTCAGTAAAGGCTGTCAAGCTTTCAGACAAGGAGGAAATTATTTTAGCTAGATTAAATGGAACCCTGCTATTCTGATAAACACACTCATGCTATAAGACAAAGGAGAATTTGGGGAAATTAGGAGTATGCTTGAGTATAGGGGTGTTTCCTTTCCCTGTCACTCAAGCCTCTGTCCTCTTCCTCTGAAAAGCTCTGTTCTGTCTCCATTGAGCTGAGAAACCTCCTCCTTTCTTGACAGGTCTGTAAATATGACTATGTTGAGATTCGCAGTGGGTTGGCTTCTGACTCCAAACTGCACGGCAAATTCTGTGGGTCAGAGAAACCTGAAGTAATCACATCATACAGCAACAACATGAGACTGGAGTTCAAATCAGACAACACAGTCTCCAAGAAAGGGTTCAAAATTCACTTCTTCTCTGGTATGTGGCTGTTTTCTCTCTGTTACTTGGTTGTCTTGTCTGAAAATCTTGTTTTAGGTGAATTTTCTATGGAGCTACTGGAGAGAGTCCAGCACGGGGCTACGAAGATGGTTAGAGGGCTGGAGCAYCTGCCCTATGAGGAACGGSTGCAAGAGCTGGGCCTGTTTAGCCTGGGGAAGAGAAGACTGAGGGGGGATCTTATCAGTGTGTACAAGTACCTGAAGGGAGGGTGTGAAGGGGATGGGGAAAAACTCTTTTCAGTTGTCCCATGTGACAGGACAGGAGGCAACGGGCAAAAACGGAACCACAGGAAGTTCCACCTGAATATGAGGAGGAATTTCTTCACTGTGAGGTTGTGGAGTCTCCTTCTCTGGAGATATTCAAGGCCCACCTGGATGCAACCCTGTCTAACATGCTCTAGGTGACACTGCTTGAGCAGGGAGATTGGACTAGATGATCTCCAGAGGTCCCTTTCAACCTTACTGATTCTATGATTCTTCAAGCTCCTTTTAATTTAGGCAGCCGACTGCATGGTTATTTACATCTAAAAAATATGGTTGCTCTGTGTTGTGACTTTTTCATCTTGGTTTCTCAGCACAGTGTGTGGTCCAGTTTCACAGTGTGGTGTCAGCAAGGTGCATGAATTTCATCAACGCTCCCAGTCCCCTGCAGAAGGAAGCACTGGGAAACCTGATCCCAGAAGTTCTTTCTGCCTCAGGAGTCATTAGCTTTCTCTCTGAAACTAGAAGAGCTAGAAAATTTCCAGAAGTCTTCTGTACTGCAATCCATCCTATCTAAGCTTTGCATGCTATTGGAGATTTCTAATCCCTTGGTCTGAACCTTTCATAGCTCTTTGTTTCAGTGATGCATCTTGTGGTAGGCATTTGTAGAGATTACATGAAAATGGAACCACGCTGTCCAGAAGTGGACCAGTATAAGTATTTTTGAGTAGGACAATCTGCAGCTAATCAGACAAAATGACCTCAAATTAAGGTAGATGCAGAGGAGAACCAGGGCAAGAGAACTGGCTTATTAAGTGTAAAAAGAGAAAGGATGGGGTAGAGTATGTTTTATCTAGAAATATGTTTGGGTGTGAAGAGACAGAAGAAGGTAATGCAGTCCAGGGAAAGCACAGGCACAAGAAAAATTGGAGGTAAGTTGGAGATAAATGAAACCGGACTGGAAACCGAGAAAAGATCCTAAGGTCAGAGCACTGAGATTCAGGAACACCTGCTATGAAGAGCAGTAGGGACAAAATCCCACTTTCTTTTCAGCTGGAACAGTTTGTGAAGGGAACTGTATGTAGTGGGAGGGTGCTAAGTAAGTGGTTTCCACTGTGCTTTCTGGATCCTTTCCCTTTACTTTAAGCCTGAATTTTTCTAAGCCAAACTGCTTATATTTGCTTAAGGAAAAGGTGGAATAGAAGTGTCTGATCTTCCATTTTCTCTGCTACCTACACGTGCCACTGTCCCATAAGGGTGAAAAAGACAGGCCCTTCTTTGGCCCTGTAGCTTCTGCATAAAGCTAAACATACTTGAGTGAAAATCTACTGAGACATATTGCAGCTTCAGAGATCAGCTTATACCTTGGAATCTCTTTTCCATGTGGTTCCTTGTGCTTTCAGGCAAAACTATTTAAAGATAAGGGCTCATCAATGTACACAGGAACTTGAAAATATAAATATGGGCCAGTGGATTTTTTGCCTAAGTAGATAAATTTGTGTAATATTTCTCCTGAACCCTATTCTAAAATAATGAGGCATTGCTCTTAGTTTTCTGTTAACAATAGGACTATTTAATCATTCAAAACCTACATTATATAATAAAACACATTTGTGATGTATTTTATGGAATGAAAGATGATTGAAAAGAATCATACCTGAGGCTAAAAATGTGACTGGACTAATCCAGCAGCAGAGAGTTAAAGTTTGCATTGGTATTTGCCAGTTTGGATATGGGAATCGCAGCTGGTAGCTGCATTAGCCTGTTTCTTGCTGGCACCTCAGTATTTGTTGGTTTGATCCTGCTCAGACAAGGACGAATGCTCCAAAGATAATGGTGGCTGCCAGCATGAATGCATCAACACCTTTGGGAGCTATGTATGCCATTGCAGAAACGGGTTTGTGCTGCATGAAAACAGCCATGATTGCAAAGAAGGTAAGGCCCCACTTCTTACATCCAGGCAAGTTAAGCAGTCTTTATTCTCAAATGCTTCTTGATCCAGAGCGCTTCCTGCCCCATATTGGAAGCATGTTTGTACAGCTGGGTGGCATACCAAGGTGGAGCACTGATATAGCTGAAAAATTCTCCAGCAAAAGCAAAAAGAGAGTTTTTATTAGCTGGATCTATTCCCCAGTCTGGCCCTCCACATGGCCATAGGGATAGACAGAGTTGGGAGTAAGAAGCTGGGCTAGCAAAAGAAGCCAGTAAGTAATTGTGAAACACCACCTTGTTGTTTACTTGTTGCTCCAGCTATCATTTAAGCCTTAGGTTCAGTCAGAAGAGAGAGACTGAGCTGATCTAACACTTTGATGCTTTCAAAAATTTCATTATTTTTACATACCACCCCTGGATATGTACTCCCATGGCCTTCCATGGAGGAAGTCTCCACTTGCCTGATTTCTCCATGAACAGATTCAACTTGCTGAGTCAACAAAACAAACAGCTCAGACAGGGCTCAGATAGCACCAGCATCAACTCAGTGGAGCCCGTGTCTTTGGGAGCAGGGGAGAAAAAATGGAGGAACAGGAGTGGAGGAAGAGGGAAGTAAGATGACCTATTGCACCAGCTGTCTGATTAGCTCAGCCGCCTAGTCTGGCTGCACTCTGGGATATCAGAAGTATAAGCCTTGCTAGGCACAGATCCACCCAGAACTATGCAGTAATCCTAAAAAACTTTATTCAATGATTGAAATATTCTCTGCTTCTGCCCTTTTGAGGGTTTCAGTGGACAGGGAGGAGCATGTAGTACAGTATAGTAACACAGTTCCCCTGTGAGACCTGCCTCGATGCCTCCATCTTTTGATCTCTCTCTCTCTCAAGCTGGTTGCGAGCACAAACTGAGCAGTGTGGAGGGAATGATGAGCAGTCCAAACTGGCCTGACAAGTACCCCAGCCGGAAAGAATGCACCTGGAATATCTCTGCAACACCTGGCCACCGAGTGAAAGTAGTGAGTAACAGAAAGCGAAAGAGGAGAAGCAGGCTAAATTATGCCTTGCTAAAGTGATATCTCCCTGCCATTGTGTGAGAGGAAAGGTTAGTGGGGTGCTAGATGGAGGGGGTCCCAGGAGGCTGCCTCTGGGCTAGGAATGGGCAGAAAGTCTCAGAGGGGCATAGGGAGATGAGGCAGCTTAGAGGAGACTCTAAGGCAGTGCCTGTGGAACACGGCCTGCTCTGTTAAAAGAAGGTGCAACAGGCAGTTACATGCCCTCTCCTCCCTATCCCTGCTTGCAAGCCACCTTGCTGGGACCATCTTCACATAAAGTGAGGGCAGTGCCAGTCCTCAGCCTCTCTGAGGAGGATGCATCAGCCCCATTTTACAGTGCAGACTGATGCATGTGGCAGGACATGCCCAAAGCTATGTGGCCAGTCCATGCCCTTGGGGAAAATAATTCCTGGATCCAAAGGAGTCTTTGGAGGAAGTAATACTGAACAATTGCCCATTCAGTGCATTAGGCAGGATTACCAGCAGGGAAAATGAGAGTGTATTGGACTTGTAATTGAAGACCATTGTCATGCATGCATGCAAGGCAGTAGAGCTAAGGCTACGGAAGACGTGCTTATGAACTGAGCTCCATCATCCTGAGATCACT
This sequence comes from Rhea americana, assembly GCF_003343005.1. Classification (NCBI taxonomy): domain Eukaryota; kingdom Metazoa; phylum Chordata; class Aves; order Rheiformes; family Rheidae; genus Rhea; species Rhea americana. Next base: position 484,558 of record NW_028186490.1, read on the forward strand.
TTCATCTGAAAGCATGTGATTCTGTTTTTGTTTGCATGTGAGGAGTTGGACATATTATTTGACCTATTTCTTCTTGGGCATTTCATCCTCTGCTAAACAGCTACTCAGATTTACAAGCATCTTTCTTAATTCTACTTATTCTGTTCTTACTGCAGACCTTCAATGAGTTTGAAATTGAACAGCATCAGGAATGTGCCTATGACCACTTAGAAATATATGATGGGCCCAACAGCAAGTCGCCTATCCTTGGCCGTTTCTGTGGCAGCAAGAAACCAAACCCTGTGGTGACTTCTACTAACAAGATGTTCCTTAGGTTTTACTCTGATGCTTCTGTACAAAGAAAAGGCTTCCAGGCAAAGCACAGCACGGGTAAGCTGTGTTTCCTGCCAATACCCCAGTGTGAGGAGGTGTGATCAGATTTCTCACTGCGGTGTTTGCCAGGCCAAACCAGACACACTTTTCAACAAAATGAGCAAAACCTGAGTTTTAACTGGTTGTAAATAATGCTAACCAGTTTCCAGAACATTGTTTGCACTGTACAGTTCATGCCAATTTCCGTATCAGCTGAGAGGTCTCTTCATAACAGACATTCCTACTCATCTTTTCATATATAAATTAGAGATGCTTGGTTGAGGAGCAACTGTTCTTCTATTCTTCAGAATATGTACCTGACAAAGAATTGCCAGTCAGGTGTATAGGCCCACACACAGAACAGGCCCATATTGAATGGGTTATGGTAGAGACAGAGGTGTGCTGTGGGCACACACAAGCTTAATCTTTTATTTGTGGCAGCCCTGACTGGTCTTGGAAATCTTAGTTTTAATCAAGGTTTAGTTTTCTGAAATCTCTGCAACTGCAAACAAATGAAACAAATTCTAAGAGTGGTAGTGTATGTGTGAGTAGATTGCTGACTGCCTCCTCCTGGTTGGCTGCAGATAAACTCTGCACCAAAGTACATGCATTTTACACAAACACTGTTATGAGGTGGAGTCTCTGGGAGACTGTTATGTACCCTCTTCTTCCTCCAGAGTGTGGTGGCCTCTTAAAGGCTGAAGTACAAAGTCAGGAACTCTATTCCCATGCTCAGTTTGGGGACAACAACTATCCGGGACAGTCCAACTGTGACTGGGTGATTGTAGCTGAAGATGGGTATGGAGTGGAGCTGATATTCCAGACATTTGAGATTGAGGAGGAGGCTGACTGTGGGTATGACTACATGGAGATCTACGATGGTTATGACAGCACTGCACCCCGACTGGGACGCTTCTGTGGCTCAGGGGTAAGCCATGGTGGTGATGATTTCTTAGGGGTACCTGGAAGTCACAAAGAAAGGTATTCTTATATTCTTTTTGGAGAGGGCAGCTGACACAAACTGGGATAAAAATGCTTTTTGTGACTGGTCTTTGCTTACTCCCCTATGGCCAGAGATCACAGCCACTTTATTTGATACACAACTTGGTTTGGAAACCTTGCCAATTGACTTCTCCTTGTTAGTGCAGAGGCATGAGAAGCAGCATGGCACTGCCCTGTGCTGTGCCCCAAGACTGCAGTTAGAACATTGTGTAGCTGTGGGAAACTCAGCTTCCAAAGCCCAATTTAATCCTTAGTCACTTTCTTCCTGAAGCAAGGTAATGTTGCAGCCATGCTGTGGAGAGACTTGCAGAGTTGCTTGTTAACTGCAGGATAGTATGTTGTCTCCTAAACCATTATCTATGTCCTGATTAATAGAGGTGACTCTGTTAATGCAGGCAATAATGAGTGGTATTTAAAACCAGAGGTTCTGTGTTTGATTTATCTGTGAATCCAGCATTGAAATGGAGAAGGTGATTATTGAATTTAAAAAGACACAGACAGGCAGAAAGAGTGTTGAAACAGGCCTGGCAAACTGGGGAGATGGTTTGGAAAATAAACAGAGGTAGAGCAGCTCAATGTGAAGCAGTTCAGGCCAGATCACACCAAATGACTCATTAACACAAGGATGAAAAGAAGATTGGCCAGGAAAGCATCAGTTCTATAGAGAAGCACAGGTAGGTTTAAGTAGGTCACAGCTCGTCAGTGGGGAAGAGAACAGGAATTTGCAAGTAAGATACAGTAAGTTATTCTGCCACTATTTGACCCTGGAAGGGCGTCAGCTGCAAAATAGGGTCCAGTTTGGATTGTGTCATTTCCTGAAAATAGTAGAATCATTTAGAGCAAGCTCAGAAGACTAGAAAAATAACAACAAAGAGTCCGGTGAATGTGACTTACGGAACAATTGGTAGAACTGGGATTGTAGAGTGGACTGGCATCCAGCGGACTGGACAAAAAGGCAAGCATGTAAAGAGCAAGGGAACAAGCTGTTCTCCATGTCCACTAAGTTGGGACAAGGGTTGTTCACAAAAGTAATAGGCTTAAATTTGCAGCAAGAGAGATCCAGGCTATATGTGAGGAAGAACTTCCTGATGGTGGGAATGGAAAAGTGTTGGAATGGATGTCTGGAAGAGGGAGGATCTCCATCACAAGTGATTTTTAGAGCGTGTTGGGCAGTAATCTGATAGAAATGTTTTGGGGAGTGTGATCCTGTTTTGGGGCAGGAGGAGGATTTCTTGGGGAGCCTTCCAATCCTGTTTTCTAGGAGGCCTGCTGCTGCCAACCTGCCCAGTGCAGAAGGGCTGATTTTGTGTGAAGGTAGCACCTCTATTTCTGTTTGTATCTAGCCAAGGTACTCAACTTGTAAGGAGTAAAAACACGAGCAACTGCTGAGCTCTGGGAGAGCAAAAGAATCCCTGCATGAAGGCATGGATTGCATAAGCTTCTCTGCTTCTCTCTGCCAACCTGGTGAATCAATACAGTGGTTGATTGACCTCTTGAGCAATCACAGAAAGCAATAGGACTGGAGGGGGGCACACAGGGTCTTCTCCCTCCAAGTCTTGGGGGAAGATCATTATGATCTGAACCACAGCTGTCAGAAATCTGGTGCCTAGCACCATGATTTACTGGCAAGTAAGAGGTCTTCTATTTTATGATGTGCTCAAGAAGTCAGAGCAGGGCAGGACATACTGAACACTCAGTTTCCATGTTTCCCGACCATTTTATCTTCACTGTGAGCTTAAACTCTGTCATCATTGTGCAAATAATTATTTATCATGCAGATTTTACCACTTCGTGCTGTCTTATTTTCTTTCCTGCAGCCTTTGGAAGAAATTTACTCTGCAGGGGATTCCATCATGATTCGATTCCACACAGATGAGACCATCAACAAGAAAGGCTTTCACGCCCGATACATAAGTACCAAATTTCAGGATGCACTGCACATGAGAAAGTAGTTTGACTGCTCCTCACAGACTTTCCCCATGTGAAGACTGAGACATTTAACTACATTTAACTGTGATCTTTGTCTTTTTATGCTCCTGTACACCTAGCCCAAAGCAGTGTACAATATTTTCTGTAACTAAAACTAAATCCAGTTCAAAGATTTGCCTCTGAAAAAATTATCATAATCTTTCTCCTGCTTACATACCCAGGACCAAAAATTGTCTTCTGATCATACCTGCCAGGGCATAAATCTTGTATTTTGCACAGCTTGCCACAGGCTGAGAGAAGACCGAGTTTGAGTTGAAAAAAAGCCTTGGTTTCTTCTATATCCTATTTCTAGGCGACATTTCCTAAGCATCCCGTACACATGAGCTGTCTGAAAGCATCTTCTGGAGCAGATGATGTGGACAGCCACCCAGTAGGATTTTCTTGATGGATCTTTCGGTCCACCCACTGTCCTCTACCAGCCCAAAATACTCTGTGCAATATGTCAGCAACCAGATGATTGTGACTTCAGATTCCATGACTCCTTCTGTCTCATTTATTTATTTTCTTGATTATTGTGTGTGTAGACAGGCAAGGACATGGAGAGAGTCTCTTTAGGGCTGCTATGTACTTCGAACCATGAACAATGAGAAGTGCCCAGCGCGTGATTGCAGTAATTGTCATGGTACCTGTAGAATGGAAGCATTTCAATGCAGTGGCCAAGGGAGAGGCTGTGGCTGATGAGGAAGTGCTGTGGTGGAAGTCAGGGCACATTTAGCCACTGGAGCACTCATAGTCTGATCCCATTACTCTGCCACAACAAGGCAACTCAGATGGCTGTGGCAACTGTCCAGGTCTTGTCTTAAATAAAAAATTTTTCGTCATCATTCCACTCCCTTTGTTTTGCTAACCTACTTTATGGTCCTTCGTTCCCACCCTTCTATTGTTCCCTAGTGCTACTTCCTCATAAGTCCTCGCTTCTCTTGGCTGAGCTGCTCTTCCCATAGTTCTCCACAGCAACCTTAGAGCTCTCTGCCACATCAGCTAGCAGAGCGTTTCGCAGAAGGAAATGTCAGGTAGAATTAGTCAGAATTCTCAGCACTGTGTCACTGGGTGATCCTCAAGCAGTGGGACAGAGGCCGTGCTAGAGGTCAGTGCTGGTGAGCTCTGGGAACCTGCTGAACATGTACATGCCCAAGGCATAGGATTAGGAACAGGAGAGCTCCACTGGTTTCTGCTTTCTCCCCAGTCTTCGCTGAGCCAGGGCCCAGTCTCTTGACATCATTGCAAGTCTGTAACCCAGATGTGCAAGCAAGATAGTGACTTAAGCACTTTGAGCTGTAAGGCTGAGACATGCTCTATGTTAGTTATTTGTGTATGTGGAAGCTACTGAGCCATGGGCTTTCAAAATCAACAGCTAACTTGGCACTTCATTAGGAAAAAGTAGAGGAAGCTGCACCTTTTGGGGAACTGCTGTAATTATGCTGCTGTTATGGGAAGCAAAAAAAAAAAAGGCTTTATTCCGAATGGCATTTCATTAAGGCGCTCATGGGCAATTACAAGCTAAAAGCTGAGGTATGTTAGCTTTAATAAAGTACTTATGATCCAAGGATTACTATGTTTACATAACCAATGTACTGTCAGGCTCCAGGGTGACACGTCCTCCTCTGGTGTATGTCTGTGGGAAAATGTTGGGCAGCACCAGTGTTAGGCACAAATGACATTCTTGGAGATGAGGGCATTTCTGGATGGGTAACAAATAGACCCCAGCCTTTCCACAAGTCCTTAAACAGAGGATGATCCAATTATTGTGAATAGTAGGGAAGCAAATGCATGGAAATACTTTCTTGTTTAGAACAAGAAAAAAAAGTAATTTATACACACACACACACACACAATTATATGTATATGAAGGCTGCATGTAGAAGACCAGTAGTCAAAGCCTTAATAAATGTCATGTGAACAATACTGTATTATTGACTATAGCTTTATTGCAGGCTGTACAAAACTATATTACTTCTGCTTGGGGTTTTTTTTTAGTTCTATTTTGCTTCTCTTCAAATTTTATAGCCTTCTTTTTATAGGTGAAGCTTTTGATCTTTTGCTCTTTGACAACACAGGTCTGGGGAAGTGAGCTCTGCTAGATAGGGTCTGCTTTTGTCCCTCTCTTACTTGCCTCCATTCAAGCAAAATCTGAGTAACTGAGGACCAGAGATAAGATCATGACATTCATGTTCCCTGTGAAATAGAAGGAAAGTTTCACTGGCAAGCAGCATTCAGATTTCCTGGCTCTCTAATGAGAGTAATTACTCTGGAGAGAAGTTACTTTAGAAGCTTCCTGTGTACTTTAACATCTTTGTTTCATGTTCTGATAATTTCTCATCTTGCTTGGTCTTTGGAATGTATACTCTGGTTTGTTGCAGATGCTTGTTGCAATGTGGTTTGACAGATCTGCTGCATTTGTTAGCATTCAAACGGATGTCTTGTGACAGTGTATTCACAACTGTTGTACTCTACATTTCAACCAATGATCTATGTAGAACATTTCTGCTGTACTGACTAGTCTTAACAGTCAATAATTTGAATGCATGAAATTTCTTTAAAAAAAAAGAAAAAAAGTCAGACTCTTTAAGGTGTGCATACACATTCCAGTCTTTCTGTGGTTTTACATTTCACTGAATAAAATCATTTTTTAAGAGGGGGAAGAGAGGAGGATGTGGGACCAATCCCAAATGTACCTATGCCCAGAACGAGTCTCTACATTCATTAAAGTCTGGATTCAGTTGCACGTTCTGTTGTATGCATGCATTTACTGTTTCTTGACAGCGAGGAAATTTCTTAATACATTCCTTGTTCTGTCATCCATTGTTTGTTTCTGCTACTAATGCCAGTTGGGATTTATTCTCTGCAGAAAATGACCTTCATGTGTGCATTTGTCTTTTTTTTTTTTTTTTTTTTTT
>NW_028186490.1:490801-556667 GCF_003343005.1 Rhea americana
TTTTTTAATCCAGAGCATGTTTAGGAAATGGAGCAGAGGAATGATAGGGTCAGCCAAAAGTGTCTACATCATTGTGTCTCATGTTCTGCACTGATCCATTAATTGGCTGAGATGCAGATTTACAGCGATAAACATGATGATAGGTCTGGAAATTAGTCTGTAAGTGGACTTCAGAAGAAAGAGGCTATTTGCTACACTACAGAATATGGCCTTCAGCAGTGGATTGCAAAGACCTCAGGACATGAAACTCCTGTGCAAAGCAGGACAGCAATATGAACCCAAGGCAGAAATTTTCTGTTCATATAGCCATTTCCTAGGAAAGGTACCAATACAAACCTGAAGCATCTATGACAGTCTGATACAGAGCTCCATGAAACTAATGTCTTAGCCTTTAAAAGTGAGAGAGTTCTTAACTGCAGCCTTGTGCTCTGCACTGTCACTGTGGCAGTAAAATGTTAAGTATCCAGGCAGCACCTAAAATGCTTTTTCCCTTCTTTCTATCCTCTGTTTGATGCTACTCCACTTCTTAAGGATCACATCTGTGTCCTTCCACCTGGAACACACAATTTGTGCATCTCCCACCACCTGTACTGTTCCTGTGCTGTTTTCTTTCAACTGCTCCCAAAGACAAGCAGCAACAGAGCTGAAGGAAGGAATAAGCACACAGCCCCCATGCTGCTTCCTGCACCAGTGTGTTATTGTCTAATATGACCTTAGAATAAGCACAGAAGTTGGCAGTTGGGTTGCTTGGTGGACATAATTTCTGAATTAGAGGGCCAGAAAGCCTCCAATCGCATGTAGAGTTATAGTCCAAGCTGTTGCTGAAATATTAGAAACAATGCAGCCCAAGTAAAGCCAGCAGAAAATAGGAGATGAAGTAGAAGATGGAATGTGAACAAGAGTCACAGCTATTAGACAAATATGCAGACATCTGTGGTAGCAACGAAACAAGTTTTCATGTGTGCAGGATCTACCTGTTGTATGTATAAAGATCTCTCACAGACTTGCATCTTCCCTGCTGCCCACATAGCTTCTACCCTTAATTGTTCTTTCAATGTTGCCTGCCACTAGTGCTGTGTGATTGGCTGCTTCTCATTTTCTCTGCCTATTGCTAGAAACAGTATTTAATTTTCCAGAGATTGCCCAAGGACTGTCCAGTCTTTGTGCATGAAATACTAGAGGGGATTTTAGTTCTTTGACAGGAGATTCTTTGACATTTTAAAGCATGAGTACCTAGTGGAAGGCCCACTGGTCTCCACATGAAGCACGAAACAGGCCAGTAGATATCCTCCACTTTGTGTTGGCATTCCCAGTAAACATGCTCTGGTAGTCAAGGTATCAGTCCTAGAAACTAAAAGCAGAATTTACCTAATGTTGAGCTGTGACACATATTAAATGCATAGCCAGAGCCAGGAGCGGTTTTACTTGACATGAGGCAGATATGAAAGAGGCAGAGTCCTTTGTGCTCTGAAGCCCAGCTTTCTACACACTTGCCAAACTCTGCCCCTGGCATGAGCCAGTTTGAGGAACTGCTCTGTTAGCTCTGCTGGGACCCAGCCAGGTTGTCTGAGTTGCCCTGAGAGAAATGTCATTGTCTCTTCCTCTTGTGGGCCTGCAGTTTGTGTTTTAACATGAAGAGAAACTCGTTCCAGGAGGAGTGCTAACTCTGGAGTCAGCTGGTCAGCTGTTAATACATGCAAGGATTTCTTGGGAAGCAGACCAAAATGGTGAGTGGGAGTTGTGTCTCTGTTGAACCTTGTTTGGATGGAAGTGGAGGGGAGAAGTCAGAATGCGAGAGAGGGGAGGCCATGGGATTACTTAGCTGGTACATTAAATGTTCCCTGTGAATGTTCAATCCTCCCATTCTCTGCCCTGACCAAATTAATCAAATTGGCTTTTTTGTTAGTTCTGCATTTCTCTACAATGCAAGCAATGGCTTCTGACTTCTACTTTGATTTAAGTGCATATCCCAGCTTTTCTGTCCTGGAGGTACCAGCTGGTCTTAAGGGGGTGCATCAAAGGAAAATTGTGCCCTGGATCTTTATAACAGCTCTTGAGGCGATTTCCTGTCCTGTGGGGTTGGATCTGTTGAAACACATACAGCATCTATTTAGAAATGGATGGGTGAGAGTGGCTGGGAGTGCAAACTCCTTTCCCGGTAGCTAGCTGTTTCTGAGGCTAAAGCAACATTCTCTTGTGAAATTTAGTAGTGAATTAATTCCATGACTGTTTGCTGAAAGTATGTTCTCAAAGGATCTTGAAGCAACTGCAGAACTGACAGAGCATAGTGCAGTGTTAACTGCACACAAACTGAAATAATAGATTTGTACTCTCTCTAACCTGTGTTGATCTTTTTCATTGTGCCTTTATTGATCCCCTTGGGATCTCCATCTGTTTCTCTTCTACAGGAATAATCCCAGTCCTACCCAATGAATAGCATATAGCCTATGCTGGCTCTGTCCAAGAGGCAGCCAGGTATTACAGCTGGAACTGTATAAGCACAGAAGAGGAGATAGTCCCTGCTCATGCACAGTCACAATTTGAACAATTTTGAGAAATGCTGGGAGGAAAGGGATATTATTCACATGTTGGAGAGCTGATACTGAGGGGCGGAGGTGTCTAGTAAAGCTATGAAGTAAATCTAGAGCATCTGATTTCTGGTTTTGTGTGTTGATTGCATTTGTTTGTCTCCCTTCTATTCCCTTCAGCAAGCAGCAATCCTGTACAGAGATGCAGGGGCCTAGTGAGGCTGATTTTGGAGAGGGAAGGGGGCTATCTCCATGTGGTCTCTCTTTCAGTTTCTGCATCTGTTGGCTGCTACGAGTTATGGGGAAGCATGACATGGAAAGGGTGGAACTTTTTTTTGATCTCAGCTGCAGTATAAGGCTTTCTCTCTTCCAAGATGCACTCTTCCTAGACAGTAGCTGTGGTGCTTCATTCTGCTGGGAAACTTAGGTAAGTGACTCTCATTGGGGTCACTGACACTCATAGTTCCAGACATCACTTTGGAGTAGTTTGGGCAATCTATGAGAAAGAGCTGAGGCTCTGCAGATATTTTTCTGAGGATCAAGGAAAAGCATCACAATATTGAATTGTACTCACTTTAATTTTAGAAATGGGGGCAGGAGGAGGCAGGAGTTTCAGCCACAAAGATTAGAAGAATCCTCTTCTTTCTTTTTTAAGGTAAACAAATAGGAAGTCAATAACAGTTTACATAAGAGACCATTCTTTGCTGACATGTGCAGATTGGCCAGCCATACTGACCCACTTTTCTGAACGGTTTAGGGCAATGGTTTTAAACTACTGTATGACTATGAGAGACCTAATTCTACATGTGTTGCTACAGCTTTCTATATGTGCTTGAGAAGAGGTTAGGGACCTCAGTTTCCAAATATGACAGTAAGATGTGCTGAATCCTGCTCTTTGAAAGTCAAGGTATCTCAGAGAACAGCACAAATGCCTAGTGCCTAGCAAGTCACCTGTTAGAGATTCAAGTACAGAACCAGGCTTTTTCTTTGCATAAGGATTTACTTTATACAGTCTGTCCTCTAGTGCACTACCTTAAGAAATTTAATACTTATGGTCTGGAACTGTGATTACATTAGTTAGGAAAAACATTTCCACCCAAATCAAGAACTACCAATCGGGTTATTTGCAAGTAATAGACAAACCTGTTCTTAATTGGTAACTGATGGTTGTAAATACTTAATTGCACATACAAATCAGTTTCCTGAATAACTTGAGCATAGGCAGGTGAATACATGTATTGTTTATGTTGTTCCTTTTATTCAGACTTTTATTTAATCTACATGCACAGTCCTCAACATAAACATCAAGTCCATAAAGTTTAGTGTCTTTAACCAAGAAGAAGGAAATAAAAATATCTGCAGCTTCAGAGAAGAGATAAATATGAAAATAAAAATCTAAACATTAACAAGTCAGCTGTTCAGAAAGGTGTGTTTCATTCAGGACATTCAAGGAATGCACAGTAGAAAACTTGAACAAGAAATGTCTCTACTGTATTTCATTCTCAACTGGTAACTGGGTTCAGCAATACCTGTGTCCCTTGGGAGTTTGAAAAGAGACCCTTTTTACTCAGTGACCAGTTGCTAAAGATATCTGCGTGCTCAGAGGATTTTCCCAACATCTCTTGTCTTATAAGCTAAGTTATTCAAAGATTATGCTCCCAGTATAGTGACCACAGCTTGCATATAAAGGCAGCACTTCTGAACAAGCCTCCAGTTGGTGTCTGTGATGGGAGGATAAATTCTGTACCTTCCAATACTTTCTCCTCTTTGATTTTGTTCTGGATTCTGATCTTTGACACCCAGTGATATTTCTCTCTCTAAGACTGCAGGACTTCAACTGAGTTAAGACTGAAGAGCCAAATCTCTCACAGCTTGCTAACTTTCTGAGCCTTCCTTCTCCATAACCTGCAATATCCAGACTTCTGTCAACATGCTTTCTCTACGCTGACCTCCTTGTGCTACAATAACTAGGCCATATTCAGTGCATGGCAGCAGAACCTACTGTAGTCAGAAAAAGTCTGGGGAGGGAGTCTGCTGGCTCCCTCTCTACTGATTCTTTGTGGGTGCACAGTGATGCTCTCTTTCAAGCTTTTCCTGTCACTTGCACCTAATCAGAGTTTCAATTCAAATGGAGAGCTTTGCTCTTTCACTCCAGTTTATTTAATTCCTACATATTCCTGGCACTGGCTCAGGAATCACACTGAACCCAACTGTCTTAAAAGAGCTGCTTCATATGGAGATATGTACTACTTGACCCTGGATTATAGGACAGGGGAGGCTCCTGCATCTCCTCCTGATTAGCTAGTTCTGAAGCTAAGCCCCTCTGTAGTGCTATTCCCAACAGTGGTACTGGCAGCAGTCTTTACAGGCAGCCCAAGCTGCTCACCAGGCTCACCATTTGAACCCAATATTGCTTCCGGCAGTAGGAGCTACACCAGCATAGAAGTTAAAAATATGGTCTGAGTAATTGCAGCTGGAGATTCTGGGTAGCATATGTTGTATTTCTGCACAGACTCTGGTGTGTGTGTGTGCGCGCCACAACTGGGAAATAATGCTGAAAGAAAGCAAACTCTGAAGGGGCAAAATGTTTTTAACTCCCTCCAAACTCTTTCCTTATTCCTCTCAGGATGGCAAAATCCATGTATCCAGCTGCCCTACAAGAGAGCATAGTACCCCAAGCAGACAGTGTGTCTAGCAGAATATCTTTTGGATACCTCCCTTCCTGTTTGTGTAAACAACTCAGTCAGGAAAGAGTTAATGCGTTTGGATCATTTTCAGCTGACCCTGAATCAATAGCAGCAGACACACATGATTAGTTGGGGCTCAAAGGTTGCAGGTGCAAATCTTTGTTATCTTACAAGCTGCCTCTGTCCTTTAACTCTCAAGCCATAGTGGGAATAAATAGCCTGCCCTTTCTCAGTGGGGATGTGACAGGGTAGATTCATTAAATGATAAGTCCCTGACTGCTCAGATGCTTTGAATAGCATAACCAATTCAGGCAAAGCAGTCTGTATTTCCTTTTATCATATTCTTAAATAATAGGATTGTATATTCTGTGTTTTCTCTGGAGTAACTAGCACACCTTGTGTGTTGAGATCAAACCACTATATTCTCATGCCAGCACTTCCAGGCACTTCACAAACATCCCTCCTCACTTGTATCCCCAGCCAGTAATACATTGCAATTGCTAATACTCAGTTCTATTTTACTTTTCTTTTTTATTTTTCTTCGCAGGTGGCAACACCCTCTCTGTCAACCATTTACAACCCAGCTGTAAATTTGGTAAGCATGCTGTGTAGGGCTAAGATTAACTGATTGCTCACTATCATGTTATCTGTGGGAGCTGAGTGCGTGATTCTGGAATAAAAAAAGCTGACTTCATGGGTGGTTGGCTAATAAAGATCTTGTCTGATGGACTGTACTAATGCCACCAATATTGTATTGTATCATTAAGGCCCATGAGATGCTTACAGTACCCTGATTCTTTCTTTCTTCTTTTCTCTTTCTTTCTTGCTTGCTTTTCTTTCTTTCTTTTTTCTCATTTATATGGAAGCCCAGTATGATGTGTGTTTGATAAGCCCATAATACGCTTGAACTTTCTTCCTGCTCCAAAAGGGAACCTGAATGTCATTTCTATTTTCCTTTGATGAGAAAGGAGATAAAGACTAGAGCAGTCATTAGCCATCACAACAGTTATCAGAGGATTATTTAAATGTTCTGACGCTCAATAATTAAGTGCACATCAATGCTAATTCTTAGCTGAAAGACATATGTTTCTTCTCCTTTCCCATAAAAAAGGATTCTAGGCATGCAAAAATGTGGCCTTTAGAAACTTGCTATCCCACTTGCTGTACTTCGAAATATGGGTCTGTTCTAACATGTAATCCCTTTGTCATTTTGCATTTTATTGCTGGATTATCCAGCCAGGGATCAATTGCATTTTACTGCTGAGTTATAGGTATTGAGGACAATCAATCTAGCTACAACCTACCTCAGGGAAGGGCAGTTTTCCTGGCTACTTTGTAACTGAAAGATGAATATAGATTTGGGTATTTTTTTTTCTTTTTTTTTTCTTGTATAAATAGAGCATCTAGTAGTTGCAGGGACCAGAGAAGAAATGGCCAGCCTATCACCTTTGAGAAGCTATGTGCAGCTCTTGAACTGTGGCCTGTTCCCAAAGCCCCTCCTGCAGCCATCTGAGATGGACACTGGAGCCTGTGGCCATCTGCCAGAAGGCATGTCAGCATGCGAGCTGCAGGCTTTGGGTAGTTGGTCAGCCTAAGAGAAGGGATAACAAGTCGGGTACATGCTGCCATTACTGTTTATGTGAGTGACTTTCTTGTAGCTGATCCTCAGCTCCCTTGTCATTTGGGGCTGGATGAGATAACTTGTAAAAACTAGAAAAAGGCAGAGTGCTCTGGTGCGGGGTGCACCATGTCTGCTGATGTCCTGTGCTCCAGGCATGAGCTAAGGCATTGTCTACTGATCAATCTTCCAGGCAAGGCAGTGCAGGCAGCTGTCTCCAGCATCAGAGTGAGGACAGAGAATAGATGCAAGCTGTTGAAAGAGCACATCATTCCTTGGGGCATCCCATTCCCTTTGTGCTGCTTTTCCTTCTGAATCCAGCTTTCTCTGGCATGCATTTGTACTTTTCTGTATGTTTTCTCCCAGCCTCAAGCCACTTTTTGAGGAAGAACATATATTCTTTCCACTCAGTCAGAGCTGCTGTTGGAAGGATCAGAATTTAGGTCCTTGCTTATGACTAACAAGTACAGGCCACCTTAGAGTGCAGCTGGGCCTTCTGTGTGTTACCTGTGGCATGCTGTTGTAGATGTGTTGTAGCTGCTCGCCTAGCCTCTGTCCTTCCTTGCTTTGCAGAAAATATGTTTTATGAGTAATCCATAACTGACTGATTTCTAGACTTCTGCAAATACATTTGGAGCCACGACCATCCAGGCAGATTGTTCTTATGGGGTGAGAGTTTGTTCTGTTATTTAATCTGATTGATTACAGTCTCACTTATAGAGCCTTTTCCCTCTGAAATCAAATCTCTACTTCCCCCATCTATCCTAGTATGCAGTATAGCTGGGCTGAATGCCACTGCTGTGATCCAGGGCTGTCTTTTTGTCCCTCACAGATTATATGTGCATTAGCTATTCTTACTGTATGCTAGCCTATGCCATCCCCTCACGCAGCTACTAAGTGCAGAATTGAAGGATCCCACTACATGAGTTTAATTTGACTGTCTTTCTTTATGAGTCAGCATGAGCCCTGGGTGGTTGGAGGTGCCACAGGGATACCAAGCTTCCTGGTCTTGGTGCTTGTAGTCATCTTGGTACTGGTCTGTGTTCACCAGGGGACGAACTGCAGCTGGAAGCAGGTGACTACCTCTCATTTTCTGAGCATCTTTTCATTTCCATGCTTAGATTTTCACATCAGAAGCCTATTTCATAGCTCTCTGGAGCTCTTGGGAGGTTCAGATCCACATCTGTAAGCACTCAAACTGTCTCTGCTCAGTCTCTGAAAGGCTGGAGCTCAACTTAGGATTTACAAGATCATAAAAATAAAAGAAATTCATGTGAAAATAAGGAGGAACAGACCCAAATGGGCTATTAACTAGCAGAAAATCAAAAAAAATATATCACCACTGTTCTTCAGTGGATTTATTTATCATTTATTTATTTATCCTCACTTCCTTCCTCTGGGATGAAAAAGCACTCACATCACTGAAGAGCAAGTCAACCTGCCCATGGGGGGGAAAAAAAGTGAAGTGCCACAGCAGCAAAAGTGAATGGTTCTACCCAAAACAGTCCTCTCCCTCCCTGTCGCTTTACAGATGTTTTTAACCACCTCTAGTATTTGTATGAGTCTTTATTTTCTTACCTCAAAAGCAGACCTGTAATCACACTGAGGGAGATAATTTCCACTTGACTGTTGCGTGTTAACATCACGATTTTTTTTCTGAGTGTAAATGTACAAGTAAAGGTTTTCTGTTCTGTTAAAGGAGCAGATGATTTTGGTTGTTCTAGTAAAGGTGACTTTCAGGCACTGAGTTTTAGCTTCTGCAAGACCATTCCCTTGGGCAGGCATCAAGTGACCTCTGGGACTGTGCCAAATGAAAAAACATTTTGGGATCTGGCTTAGAGTATGTTGGATATCACAGCTTGTGTGGTTATTTGTACCTTGTGGGTGTCCTCAGCTCTGAAGCTGTTTAATAACAGCACGTTTTCGCACTGCTCTGTGCTTCTTATGCAGCTATGGGTAGATTGTAATATGTGCTATGTACCACTGTTTTGTTTACTTCAGACAACCCTAGGTCCTAATGTGCCAGAAGAACATGAATATAAATTACCCCCTCCCAGACCTTCAGAAGTAAGTCATCTATTAACTGATCTTTAATGTAGCACATATGCTGCTGAGTAAGTTACTAAACACAGGCCTGGATTTAAGGGTAGCCCTGAGCTCGCAATAGAGAGCCCACACTTGCCTGTGGTGCCTACATCACAACTGTCTCTAACTGTATGTCTACCTTTTGATCACAGTCCCAGATGAGGGGCCAACAATGGATTACCGTTGTTTCAGAGTACACAGACGTTAGACCTGCATCCTGCAGGGCAAAAGTGGAGGGAGAAGGAGGGATGCACCTGCTATGTGAGCAAATTTGTTATTTTCTTCAAAATACTGCAAAATGTTTGCAAAGAGAGAGGGAATTCTTGCAGCCAGAGTACCTTGTGACAATCAGCCTAGTTCATCATCTAAATGATGTTTTGCTTCTAGGACTTTTACATGACCATGATGGAGGGGACAACAAATATCTATGTAAATGAAGATCAAGTAAAATATCTCAAAACAGACACCAAAACACAAGTGAAATTCACAAGGATGAATAAGTCTAGAGGAGAACCACCTGTAGTGGAATCCTTTTACGAAAATTGTCTGCCCCATAACTCAAAGAAAAGCACCAAATAGTGACTGGGAACAGAAACAGTAGGCAGAATGATTTTCTTTGTCACCAAGGGTCATGTGGCTGCATTTCATGGACAAGAGAGTTTTCTTCTTGTAATACATGTGTTTCTACAGAGGACAGGACAGAGACTTTGGATGGGCAAGGAACTTGTTTGAGCTGGTGCCTTTGAGATACACAAGCAAAAAAGAAACTCCCCAGGAGTACCCAAACTCAGAGAGATGGTTTTGCTGTCCTAGTAAATTTAGGTTAATTCAAACTAATAAAGAACAGGCAAATCTTTGCAGTGAAACTAATGTTAGAAAAAAAGTAGTCAGAGATACTGTTTCTGCCTACTTCTTGTTTTCATTGACAGATGGAGGCTAGATCACAACTGAGATGAACTGATACGCCCAGGGAAAATGGAGGAGGAATAAAACTCCACCTTCTGGCCTTATTAACCATAGTGATGTCAATTTTTCTTAGTCCTCATCTCTTGTTCTTTATCCACAAAGGTTTCTTACTTATGCTGTTCTTCATTCTGTGCTCTGTAAAAGCTATCTCAGCCATGAGGTGGGGTAGGAGTACCCTCTTTTGATTTTGGTGGAGACACTATCCAGAGAAATTACCTCTGCAGTCTCAGGAAGGCATTCCTTTGGGACATCAGGTGAGAGCCTGAACTGACCAAAGCTCAAGGTAGATGGCTCAATAAGATGAGAGGGAACTGATGTGCATTTGGGAAGGAGTGCACTGTTCTCCAGGAGATGAATAAATGTTGACTTGTTCTAAGGAGACCGCCTCAAGTCACTGCAGCGACAGACTGCTGAAGGTTTCATGTCCCAGCACACACATTGATTCATATGGAGGTGCTGAGTGGCCACTGTGACAAGCAGGATTGTTTTGGCAAATGCTTCAGTGAGAGCAGAAGGCACAAAGGAGGACAGAGAGAAGCGGTAGGACGTGCTCAGGATTTGTGGAAAGGCTAGGGGTAGAGAGCACCCAAGAAATAAGGGCAGCCCCCAAAAGCAGCCTGAGGTCCCACTGAGACAGGCAACGTTGAAAGGAACCAGAACTCCACCTACCAAGCTGGGAAGAAATGCTCTCCTCCAGGAGAGGAGCCTGCAGCCATTCTTCATCTGGCAGCAAAAACAGCAGTCGCAGCCCCAAAATGCTCCTAGCCACAAAGATGGCAGTCAAGGCTGCCAAAAGCCCCTAGGGTAGTTTACCTCAGGAGAGCCTTCTCCTTGCACACCATTAGCCTTCCTGAATGTAGTGCCCTGCACTAGGCTGGGGGCTGCTTACTGGCAGCAGCAGTAGACACAGTGGCTGAACCAGGCAGGGTCCTTGCCAAGGGAGTGACAGTCCTTCCTGCAGCACATTGCGGGGTTGCTCTGGCCTCAGGAGCTATGGGCTCACTCTACAGTGGAGCAGTAGGTGCAGCCACACCCCCCCCCAACCCAAATAAAGTACCAGCCTGAATCCTGTCATGGAGAATTTTCTTTTATTTGGTCATTAATGTACCCAAAACATCTGGAGCTGTCTGTCCACAGGGCTCTCTGCCACTGCTCTTCGTTGGACACATTGCAGGAGAAGCAGGTCATGGCCAGCAATGGAAGCTGCATTCTTGAACAAACTAGCTATTCGGTGTGGCCACTGCTATGTTCAGTGAGCAAGTGGACAGTGCATCATTGCAATAGGCTCTAAAGTTGCCCGGAGCCTCCCTGTGATGCAACAAAGTAATGCTAGGAGTCTTTGAAAGCATGTTTATATTCTGTACATGCACTTGTATTTGAACTATCTGATATTTTCTAGAGACCTTTTGGCCATTCTAGAGGCTTTAGAAAGGTGTGCTAAAGTTCCTGCCATTGGTTTTAGTAAAGGATATGCAAGGGAATAGCCAAGCTCAAGACACAGTGGAGAGAGATTTTGAGTCCTTCAGCGAGGGATAGCACAGAGCTGGTAAACAGGAGGTACGTTTCCTGTTCCACTCAGTATCGGGGTTATGCTGAGTTCCTGGGGATCGACAACAGGCTTCAAGGTAAAGTTCTGCAAGATGATGGTGATGAGTAAGAATATCTCTGTGCGTGCTAGGCCCTCTCCAACACATATTCGCTTCCCTGGAAGTAAAACAACAAATATTGCTGAACAAATGTTGCAGAGTGGATTGAAGCTTGTACTATTTAGATGTGTTACACAGCATTGTTTATCAGATACAGCCATGGCAGTGATGTGGCTGTGTCAGGATTACAGAGAAAGTTTTGCAAGGGAACAGTTTGTTGGAGAAAGAGTAGACCCCAGTTGGTAGGTTTGGGGGATGTGTGAAAGAACCTGGGCAGGAGAAGCCTTGAGCACAGAGGAGATGTTATAGGAGGCAGGATGAGAGGGGGAAAGGTGACATAAAGAACAGATGAGAAAACAGAGGGTTGGAGAGGGTAAGTGAGTGATCGCATATAGCCTGAGAAGTATTTTAAGATGAACTGGGGAAAAGTCGAGTTACCATAAAAAGAATGATTAATCAAGAAAGAGGTTAGTGGTTTTGTAGCACACAATTTTTTAAAAAAGTGGGAATGGGTACCATTCATGTCATTATATCAGGAGCTTCCAGGGCAAGGTTTAAGAAGCTACTAGGCCCTCTACAAGATGGGAGATGCACCTGGGGAAGAGAGCAGCTGGAAGTTATCCAGAGGGCTTTGAGTCTTGAGGAAACTCTGGAGGGACCACGCTAAGAGAAAGCAAGAAGTGTATGCGTGTGAGGAAAGGCAGGCTGGTTCCCAGAGGAGGAGGTTGGCAGCTTGTGAGAGAGGAATCAGAAGAGGAAGCACATTTTACCTGCTGAGAATGGCATGAAGAACTCGCTCTTCCTAAAGGTGCCATTCTCATTCAAGAAATGTCCAGGGTTAAACTCTTCTGGGTTTGCAAACTCTTTATTGTCATGGAGAACAGAACTGAGAATGGGAAAGACTGTGGTGCCCTGCAGTAGCACAAGAAGAGCAGAACATAAAGAGGAGGTGAGTTATGTCTTGTAATCTGACTGCCTGCCAAGTTAAGGATGAAATTTCCAGCACATTGCTATCGATACATTCAATTTCTCTTCAGGCACCTCCTGGGGCAGATTTAGGGATGGCCTAATAGATCTCTCAGCAAAAAGACAGCTGTTTTGACTACTTTTCCTGAAAATTCCCTCTCTGTTTCATCCCTTGTATCCTCTCCTAGGTCTTGACCTTTTGGGCCACCTCACCTAATTCTTCCTCTCTCTGTTTCACTATAATGAGCTTGTAGATGATTATGTTCCTTCTTTTCTGTCAGCCCCCAAAAGCAAAAGCCCATACAGTTGTGGAAGTGAAGGTCTTCCTCTTTCCTAATAAATTTCTCCTGCCATGATCCTCTTCCTTCCTCCTTCCTGAACAGGAACAGAAGGCAGGGTTGGGTAAGTCTTTCAGAACTGTCACACAGAGCCCTCTGCTAAAAGCTGAGTAGTTTCCCGAGTCCTACTTTTTCGTTTTACACAGATAGCTGAAAATCAAAGCACCTTTCAGTGTGTGTGATGCTCTTCACCTGCTGTACACAGTCACCCAAAAGATGTAACGTGAGTTCTACTGTAGTGGGCCGGGTGAGGCCATGTGTTTCGGTAGTCCATTAGCCTGCCTCTGGCAGAAGCCAGCAGTGACTACTTCAAGATGTGGGTAAGAGTAGTGCAAACAGGTTTTACTCTTTCTCTTGAATGCAAACCTATTTTCTAGCACTTTGTGGCTCAGGGACTCTCTGAATGTTTCTGTCTGTGCTTAATAACTACTGACAGATTTTGCTTCCAAGGATTTGCTCAGGCTGTAGTGGATGGTGGCAAGCAGTTCTGTGACTTGGCTGCATGTTGTGTGAAGAAACACAGCTCTGGGTTTATTATGAAGCTGCCATCTTTCCACTGGTAGGCCAATCTGTAGAGTAAATGAGCAAAGGTGTTGGGCGGAGATGGTGCTGCAACCTTTAGCTCCTCATCAAGCTTAACAGAAGAGCAGTCCAAAAGGTCCTAGTTCTGTTCTATAGCTAATGAAAGGCGTTTCTACAAGATCATCCAGGCAACAAGGAATTTCATGCCAGCTGCATGAGCCCTAGGGTAAGACCTTCGTGAAGGTCCGAGTGAGGGCAAGATCAGGCCATGTTATTTCTCTCTCCTGACTCAGAACTAACAGCCTGAGAGTGAGCGTGTGCTGCCACCTTGTGGAACCCAAGGGAGCATATCAACTAACCTTAGGAATTACATACTCCTTGAGGTGGATATCTTTGGTCACAGCATGAGGAAGACTCAAGGGGATGAGGGAGATGAAGCGCTGGATTTCGTGGACCACAGCATCTGTGTAGGGCATCTGCATCCGGTCGGCCACACAGGGTCTTCGTGATCGTCCCACCACCCGGTCAATCTCTTCCTGAACTTTCTCTGTCATGAAAGGCACAGACTATAAGGTGGGTGAATAAAACCAAGCTTACCCAAAGAGATTGCCCCAAGCTGTCCAGATCCCAACCACTTTACTAGGACATCACAGCCCCAAGAGCGCTAATACTGGTTTTGGTGTTGCCCACAAGGCAACTGCACTATGGCCCATTGCAAAGTGTGCCCTCCTAGTGACTCAGGTAAATAGTAGTACTGGAAGATAAAGATGTGAACAGAGCCAAGTTTCAGGCTATCCAGGGTTGCTGCTGCTTTTGATGCCAGGGAAGCTGAGAGGTCCACAAAGACCCACCCTGGGGAATGAGAGTGCAAGGACTTTCCCTGTTTGGGCAGAGAATGAGATAGGGAGGAGAAAAGTTTGGAGAAGAAAGTAGTATTAGACCTGAGCCCAGGTCAGAAGAATGGCTCAAGCGGAGCAAGTCAGAGACTGATACCTTGTATTTTTGGATGTTTGAGAAGAAGCAGAAGTCCGTATCTTACGGTGGTGCTAGTTGTCTCAGTTCCAGCAATGAACAAATCAAAGGTGCTGGTTATCAAGTTCTTCAAGTGGAAATGGGAATTGGTACGATCCTTCTCCTAGGAAAAAGGTTGGGCTGTTTCTCTGACTGAGCTGAGAAACATGGCTCTTTCTTGTATCAGTTCTGGCTTACTTTTTGATCTGGAACTGTTGTGCTTCTCTATTGAAGTGCAGCAGTCAGCTGGAACATCACTACGCTATCTCTGTAGTAGCCTAGACCCCCAGAGCAGCCTTTTTTTCAAGCTGTGCACCATATGACAGCTAGCTACCCACTCGCCCAAATGTGCCAACTGCTTTCCAGCCAAAGAACTGCAAGACCAAACTGCAAATGTCTCTGTGCTTTAGTGAAAGCAGATGTGGAGTTTGATGTCTAAGGAGCTGCAGGTAGTGGCCAGTGAGTGGGGAGACTCAGAGCTCTGTGCTCTAACAGCGGTGACATCTGGGATGATGTTGGTGTTTTCCCATTCTACAGACCAGCTTTCAGGGCCTAGTACAGGGAAGAGGTCAGTCTAATGTCTATGTGACTTGGGAGAGGAAAGAGGGTCAGTGTAGGTGTGCTTGGGGATCAGATGGGTCTGCATGCTGTCTCCTTACCTCTTGCATTTTGTTGAGGAAGCAGTCAATGAAATCCCGAGGGGAGCTGGGATCTAGGGAAGCTTGGTGCGTCTTCACCTCCTCTGACACAAAGGCTTTTAGAGAATCAATTTCTGTGAATATTTTGTTGTGAGGCCCAGGCAAGTGATCCATGATCTTTGGGTACATCTGGTAGAGCTGAAAAGACCAGGAAGGCCCACAGTGTGTTTCTCTGTCATTTGGAATTAGCAAAAGGCCATAACCCTCTCAGCTGAGCCAGTCAGAGGGGTAGTGAGGCCTGGGCAGACTGACAGAAAGATTGGGGCTTGTTTAGTAGTAGTAGGAATCTCAGAAAAGGAGAAAAAGGGTGGTCAAGAGTAGAGGTAGGCTGCACCTAGCTGGCAAAGCCAGCTTGGTTGGTGAGTACTCTTCTTGCTCTAGAGTGAATTCCTTCCTGTGCAGTTCAGCGAAGAAGGTGTGTGCACTGTTGGGTCCTTGTTTCAAGAATGAACTAGGACTTCATTGGGAAAGAAAGCCTCCTGTTCCCCTGGAAGTGTATCATCACTGTGAAATGGCTGCTGAACATACCTGTCCCCAGTAGGAGTTCATCAACTTAAAGATGTTGTTCATGTTGTTCATCAGGGCCAGGAACTTCTTGTCTTTATAGTCGTATCGGTTCCCAAAGATGACAGAACATATAACATTGGAGACAGAACAGCTCAGCATGTAGGTCGGGTCAAATGGCATTCCTGCGAGTTCACAAAAGTTACAAAAAGTAAAAAAGCAAAACATATGGCTTCTGTGGATAACCTGAGCTCTGGGGGTTAGCAGAAATATCAGATCACAGTCTAAGTGACACAGAAGGTCCTCTGAAAATAGTAATAATAATCATGGAATTATTTGTTGCTTTACAATGAGGGGCCTTCTTACATGGACCAAATGCATGGGAACCTGATTTCCAAGCTAAGAACACAAGAAACCTTATTCCTGGATTTGACTGTGCACCAGCAATGCTCACTTAATGCAGTCCATCTTAGCAAACATAAGCTATATTAAGAATAAACCATACTCTTTGTTTTGGTGATCTCTTCCAGCAAGTACTCAGCTTCCTCTTGGATCCTCTCCTCAATGCTCCTCTTACCCATCCCAAAGTTGCGTAGAGTGCTGAGAGCAAATCGACGAACTTGTAACCACCCCTCGTTGTTGCTGAAAATAATGCCTGCAGAAGAAGAAAGAAGAGGAAAAGCCTGGCTGAGTGTGCTGGACATGAGATGAACTGAGGTTCACAGTGACAGTGAATCCTATCTTTCAGAAGAGTGCCTATAGAGTAGCATTATAGAGTACTTCAGTGTGGAGGAGACCTCTGGAGGTCATGTAGCTCAGTCTCTTGTTTTTGACCTTTTCCATCACATCGCCTTGTAACCATACAGACTTTCCCTTGCTGCAGCCTGTGGTTGTTGCCTTGCCCCTTCACTGTGCTTCGCTGAAAGGAGTCTGCCTCTGTTTCTCTGTTACCTCCCTAAGTAGTGGAAGCTAGCAATAACACCTCACTCTGCCTTTCCTTCTCCAGCCAAGACCCAGCCAGTTTCCTCAGCCTCCCCTTGTGCACAGTTCACTCCAGCCTCTCTCTGCTTGTCTTGTCCTCAGCCCTTCTTTTCTCCTCAAAAGGAACTTGGCCAGTAAATATACCTAATCCATTGTTAGCCCTCTCTCCTATAGGCATGTGTCCTCTGGCAGCAAATTCGTCCGCATGATCAATCAAGGCTTCTTTCACCACATCATGTCCCTGCAGCACCACCACGGGTTCTGAGCCCAGGTACACCGTGAACATTGGCCCGTACTTTTCAGTGAGCTGTCAAAATACAAAAGAGAACATGGCCGTGGAGCAGGTGGGCAAAAGGAGTGAAAGTGGCTTTCCTGTTGTATCCCTCTGCAGGCAATGTGTTCTCAGAGATCAGGAATATCAAGATCTGGCCCTCCCATGACAAATATGGGTATGGAAAGGTTTTGCAGTCATCAGACACTCAAAAACAAGGGTCACAGCAATATGAGGTGGCAGCTGAGATACCCAGAGCTTTTCTCCCCCTCTGGAGTTGGCAATCATCAGGCTATGGCCATCGGTTCTCCCAGTGCACTAGGCTCACATGTTTCCTGCCTACAAAAAAAAAAGTGAGAGAGCAAAAGAAAGAAGCCTTACCTTTTGGAGGGTTTTGGCCAGGTCCTTTGGTTTCACCTGTAGCATGTTCCCTAGAATGGGAAGGGGAATTGGTCCAGGAGGCATCTTCCCCTTTCCAAACCTCTTTCTCCATGCTGTGAAGGAAAGCAGGCAAATAATGCAAACCAGGAGGACAGCACTTGTTGCTCCCAGGAGCTCCATTTGCCGGGTGGAGGAGGGTTTCTGAGGCTCAGGAATGAGTTTGGCTGCAGAGCTTATATACTGAAGAATTCTGTGTTAACACAACACCAGGCTGAGTTAGTCAACTTTCTGAGTCAATCATTTGCTAGCTTTGCTCTGTGTTATGAAACTAGGACTGAACTTCTCTCAGTGTTTATTGATCATTAAACCTATCAAGCAGAGGTCAACAGAGTTTGAGAACTTCATAGTGGCTTCATAAAATATAAAAAAAATAGAAGGGCCATATTTAAAGTGTTCATAGTTTGAGGTCAGCATTGCCGTTACCAAGGGCTCTCAATAAATTCAGTAATGTTGAAATATCTTCCACGTACTTCAGTGCCATTTGAATTTTCTGTTCTTCAATATTGATCATACCAGTTTTCAGAGGGGTGAGCCATTCTTGATTGTTTAGAAGGACTTCAGGAATAATCAAAGACCACTTACCCCACTGATAACTGATATGATCAATAGTAAATAATATTCTCAGTAGAGTGAGCCATCCTTGCTTGTTCCTGAAGTCCTTCTGACACTATTACTGATGTTCACACCATTTGCAATGGCCTGAACACGTTAGTATCTTGTCCTGCGTGCACAGCAATTGCCTCAGTCTCTGTCCCTAGGGATGTGTGACCTCACAAGAGAGGAAAGTATTAAATATCCACCTAATGAGGACAGAAGGGTCTCCATACATGTCATTACTCACATGTAATAGATAGGTACAAGGAACAGAGTTTGGAGTAAAGAAGACTTTCTCTTGGTGGTGGAGTATTGGGTTAGGGATCACTTAAGCAAACTGGACATACACAGGTCCATAGGTCCTGATAGGATACACTCACGAGTGCTGAAGGAGCTGGCAGATATCATTGCAAGTCCACTTTTAATCATCTTTGAAAGCTTATGGAAATCAGGAGAGGTACCTGAGGATTAGAAGAAAGAAAATGTCACTCCAGTCTTCAAAAATGGCAAGAAGGAAACCCCAGGGAACTACACACCAATCAGCCTCACTTCAATCCCTGGAAAAGTAATGTAACAGGTAAGATTAGATACAATTTCTAAGCATATGAAGGATAAGAAGGTAATCAAGAGTAGTCAGCATGGATTCTCAAATGGGAAGTCATGCTTCAGCAACCTGATAGCCTTCCATGATGAAATGACTGGCAGGTAGATAAGGGGAGAGCAGTGGATGTTGTCTACCTTGATTTCAATAAGACTTTTGTCATTGTCTCCCATAAAATCCTCATATGCAAGCTGGGGAAGTACAGGCTAGATGAGCAGACATTGAGGTGGATTGAAAACTGGCTGAAGGGCAGGGCTCAGAAGGTTGTGATCAGCAGAACAGTCTGGTTAGAGGCCTGTAGCCAGCAGTGTACCCCAGCAATCTGTCCAATCCTGTTCAATTTATTCATCAGTAACCTGGATGAAGGGACAAGAGTGCACCCTCAGCAAATTTGCTGATGATACAAAATTGGGAGGAGTGGGTGATGCACCAGAGGGCTGTGCTGCCGTTCACATGGACCTCAACAGGCTGGAGGTCCTTCAATAAAAGGAAGTGCAGAATCCTGCAGCTAGGGAGGAACAACCCCATGCACCAGTACAGCCTGGAGGCTGACCTGCTAGAGAGCAGCTCTGCAGAGAAGCACTTGGGAATGCTGGTGGACAACAAATTGAGCATGGGCCAACAATGTACCATCGTGGCAAAGAAAGCCAAGGGTATCCCGGGCTGTGTTAGGCAGAGCATTGCCAGCAAGTCGAGGAAGGTGATTCTGCTGCTCTACTCAGCCCTGGTGAGGCCACAATTGGAGTACTGCATCCGGTTCTGGGCTCCCTAGTACAAGAGAGATATGGAGCTACTGGAGCGAGTCCAGCATAAGGCTACTAAGACGATTAAGGGACTGGAGCATCTCTCATGTGAGGAAAGACTGAGAGAGCTGAGCCTGTTCAGCCTGGAGAAGAAAAGACTGAGGGGAGATCTTATCAATGTGTATAAATATCATAAGGGAGAGTGTCAAGAGGATGGGGCCAGGCTCTTCTCAGTCATTCCCAGTGACAGAACAAGATGCAACGGCACAAATTGAAATACAAGAAGTTCCCTTCTTTACTGTGAAAAGGAACATATGGAAAAACATCTTTACTGTGAGGGTGACTGAAACAAGTTGCCCAGAGAGGTAGTGGAGTCTCCTTGGAGATATTCAAAAACCATCTGGACAGGATCCTGGGCAACCTGCTGCAGGTGACCCTCTATTGGGCTAGAAATGGGATTGGGACTGGGATTGGGCTAGATGATCTCTTAAGGTCCCTTCCAACCTCAACCATTCTGTGATTCTGTGATTTTGTGAAGAATTAGTATGACGGGAGAGAGAAGAATATAAAATGACAACTAGATGGTGGGACTGAGCTCTCCAAGCTCCTCTGTAGGAGTGAAAGAGTGAGAGAAGCAGAGAAGAGAAAAATCAAGAGTTTGAAAGGGTCTCTGGGGAATGACTTCCCACCCAGACAAAGCTGAATTTGTGAGGGGCTGAGTAGACGTTAGTGCAGCCTGAGGCCTAGTCCTTGTAGTTGCGAGGACTGAAGAAGCCAAAGGTACTGCTGGAAGCTGATGTGCATAAGTTCTTATGCATCTTATGCTGTTGATGCCTACTGTTTGTATTCTGTGTTTGTTATCTTTGCTTTTGGTTGGTTTAACATCGTTTCATTACTTATTAAAGATCTGTAGGCTGGTACTTTGGTGAATCAGCAAGTTCATTCTAGTTGCTGATCTGCTGGACATTTCTAGACAGGGAAGGTGGAGTTCATGGGAATTTGCATTGTTAAATGAAATCTCTACCTCCAGTTCATGACTTGACCTCTCTCCCTGTAAAGTACCCTTGTGTATAGAGATAAGGGATCACTTCACAGCTCTGCCTCACAGTTTGTACCTTACTTTTGGCAAAAGTCCTGGGACAAGGAACCCTTTCAAGATTTCTCATTTTTACCTGGACAAATATTCCCACCACTCTAGCAGATTCACAGGGTATTTAACAGGCAGGAAATATCATGTGACTAGTGAGTCAGACTGGGAACCTGTGGCTGTTTTCACCTCATGATAGTGTGCAATGGCTTTCTGAGTACTCATTTCTGTTTGCAGAAGCCCAAAGTAGGAAGGACTGCTCTGTCCTATCTGTCCATGTGAAGGCCTAGGAAAGCTGGATTCAAAGCCCCTTTATCCATCTTCCCAAGGAACTTTGTTTTAAGTTCATCAGAGGCAGGTATTAGGGATATTTGAAAAAAAAAGACTAGCAAGTTGTTTAGTCTGAGAAAAATAATATAGTATCTGCTTTGCCTCTTTTTTCCAAAATAGATGTCAAACTTCAAAACATTTGTCATCATCATGTAGCAATACCTGCAGGCTTGCTGTTCCCTTCTTTTCTTTTGAGATTTTGACTCAGAAAGTGGCTGCCAAATGCTGCTCCCACCTGACTGTGCAGCCAGCAGCCCTCTTCTGATGGACAATTGGTGTGGGTATGCCTTCTGTCCACAAATGCTGTTCAGCCTCTCGGGGTAAATGTGTTGGCTGAAGTACACCTCTGTGTGCAGGCATTTTGCACACTTTACCACATAAGCCAGGTGTTCAGGAATCTCCCTAGAGGCAGTACCACAATGCACAGGGCCTTTTCTGCTCTTCTTCTTGGCACTTGGTACTAGATATTTTTTAATCCCTCCTTTCTTTCCGCAGGTCTCCAGAGAGTTTTCTACAGCTCAGAATAATGCCTATACTGCTAATATGTCTATGACTCCAGTCGCCCAGGCTCACAGGTGTCATTTGCCAGGCTGGGTCAGAGACACAAGCACAAGACAACTCTGCAAGGTACTAAGATATAAACCAACAATCTGATAGTGCCCCAGCTATATGCTCTCCGTAGATTGAACTGCACAGGGTGCTTTCTAATATTTCAGGTAAAAAAAAAAACAACCAACCAAACAAACAAAAAACCCCACTTCTTTACCTTCTTTACTGTGAGGGCGACCTTGGCTCTGGTCTTCAAAGAGATTGCAGGAAGACTCTTTCATTCAGAGGGAAGAACGAGATTATCATCTCCAGGGCTTGGTATCTCAAACCGTGGAAATATGACAGCAATGTGCACCTCGCTTTCAGCTGCAATGGGAGAGTTCCCAAAGGCTCTCTTGGGCACAGGCTCCATGGTGATGAATACTATGGAATATTCTGTTGCACCTTTTCATTGCTTTGAAAGAAAATTGTTAGGAGGAGATGATTTTCCTGATAAGACATCTCAGGATTATTTTAGCTTGTTGTAGCCTTGGTCAGCTTCAGATTAGTGGCCTACACAGATATTTGCTTACCTGTCTTCACCTCGTATGTGTACTATTTGCATGCTAGTTAAATTAGTGCTTACAATTCAGTCATTATTATAAAGTGCGATAACTAACAAATGGACAAGGAAAAGATTTGTAAGAAAGAGAGATCTGCATGTTTCTTCTTAACCAAGCTGCTTTCCACTGCCTCTGACAACAGCTTCTTCCAAACAAAGTATTTCAGCTTCATGAATTTCAGGCTCATTTCACTTGCCTCCCATCTCCACGTCATCCAACATAGCTGTCAACTGTGTGTGTGTAGAGAAGAAAGAGCACTTACACCAAACACTTGTCAGTACAGGTATTACTGTGATGAATCTACACTGCTCCCAGTGTTGCTTCAAATATAGACATTTTTCCTATCAGTGTAAGCAAAATGTCACTAGGTTAAAGTATAATGAAAATTCTCTCTCTGAAAAAGACTCCAAAGAACTTGTTTGTTTTTCTTTACCCAATAAACAACAGGTAGCAGTGAGTCAAAGGAAGAGTTTAGTGTCTCATAGTGACTGTGAGATTTGCGCAGTCTTTCTTGGCACAGCTCTCAGTTTCTGCAGAAGTGAACTGTCCCTGCCAAAGTCCAAATGTTTTCCCCCACAGCTGCTCCACCACAGCTACCTGGTGCCCAGGCAGGGAGTGGGGAAAGCATATTGCTTCATGAGCTCTGCTCAAACACCAAACACCCCAAAAAACTTTTGGAGAATGGAGTCCCACAGAGCATATGATCATATCCCTAGCAGCCAGGCCTGAAAAAGTTGAGAACCAGTGCCCCTGAGGCTATCCCCACACCACCTTTACTGCAAATAGGCTTGTAGTCCACAGCAGAAGTGTTTAAGAGGAATCACTTCCTTTTACATGTGCAAAGTACCCTGAGCCACCTACTTTACATGTGGGTGTGGAGGTGGCTGTGGCTATGTGACAGCACCCTGTCCAGCATTTGAAGCAGTGGCACTTTTAAAAAGAGAAAAAGAACATGTAGTGTATCTTTCAGAGGGGAGTGCATCCCCTTTTGTGCTTTTGTCCTTCCCTTCTCCTCTCACCACATCTTACACAGACACACAGCTTTTTGTACTCATGCCACCCCATGAGCAGTCACAGCAGTCAGCAGGATGCACAGGAAAAAAGCAGCTGGATCTGCTGGATGGGCCATAGATGAGGAGAACTCTGAGTCAGAGAAAAGGCTTGAAGTCCCTTCTACAGCTCCAGAATAAATTGCACAAATGAGCTCCTCTCATCTCTGTGGTATGAATATGGACCCATCTCTTGACATAAGCTCAGCTCCTGCCTGTGGTTTTCTTTCATCCTCCTGACACAAGACGACTGTGGTGAGTCTAGGCCCAGGTGAAAGCAATGGAGGTGTTAAAATGCTGGACTGAATCCACCTGGCCACGTTAGAATTTTCTGCCTTGGCTCTCTCCGATGCCAGGTGGCCCCACAGTTTAAAAGGGCTAGGCTAAGAACAGCTGCTTTGTGGTTCTTGGCAGAAGAGCAGGATGGGTACAGTAGGGCAGGCTGGGATCTTGTTTAGTGCTGTATTCTTCTGGGGGTTGCTTGGCATCCTTGCATTGGGTATGGAGGTTCAGGGTGGCTTTTTTGCTGATCCTATGATGCTGGCCTGTGGTCAAGGAAATCTGCAGCTCACCCTGCCCCCAGGATGGAAGAAAAATGCTTCTGTTGTACTGACTGCTTGGGGTAAGTGAGGATAATGTCAAGACACTTTTATTGCTGTATAGTTGCACAGTGCCAGGTATAGCTGAAATGTGAAGAAAGGGGCTGGCCTTGCAGGGAAGTGCTGTCTACCAGCTTCTGTGCTTGTGTAGCTGAGGGCTGGCTATATGACCCAGAAGTCAAGCATTTTGGTGGAGTGCTGCATCTGCATCTAGATGGTCTTGAAAGCTTTGTTCCTTTATAGCTCTCTGCTGGCACAGACCCTAGTACTAGCTGGGACCCTATGTTCTACAGAAAGGTGGGGCTGTAGCTGTCCCTGTCCTCTGTGGGATGTTTAGGCCCTTCCTGCTGTCTCTTCTACCCCTAGATACAGAGGGAAAGGCACATGCTGTGCAGAATGACTCCAGTTGTGGTCTCTGGGTATCTGGGACTCCAGATGGCTCCAGGAAAGTGTCTATCTCCTACACTGGTTGCTATGTCTTTGAATGGGTAAGTAAGCTTAGGGGCCCTGCTGGGGCTGCAAAACTGCTGCTGTTCTGACTGCCCTGACCTGTGTGGTTCTCCCCCAGGAAGGTAATTACTTCACGCTGATCGGGGTTGAAGGGACAGATGCTGCTGGACAAAAGGTTCTCCATGAAGAGAAGCTGCTCAGGTGCCCTGTGGACCTTCCTGGTAAGGCTCTGATATCTCTTTAGATACCTCGCTGTGGCTGTGAATGCCCTTCCCTTTGGGTAACTGTTCCTAGACAGACAGTGAGGAAGCTGGAAGAAAAGGGGACCTAGTACTGCCCAGAAAAATCCTCAGAAGTATTCAGACATAGGAACCACTAGCTTGCTGGGGACTTGTGCTTATCTTGCAGGCTGAGCAAGTGTATATCTCCTGGCCATATTCTGACCACGAAAGTCTAAGTCATAGATTGAGCCATAGGCTGTAGGTGGTAGAATGTCCATTTCCCTGCTACCACAATTAATCAAGAACCTTCTCTTGGCTGAACCCTTGCAGCTATGTCTCCTGCACATGACTATAGAGTAAGTCTCTCTTCCAAGAAAATGCAGGTCACTTCTGATGAGATGATGCTCCAGTCTGTAGCCCTTCAGTAGGCTTCCAGGTTAGCTCTGTGCCATGAGTCTGACCCCCTCACCTGAGTGTATGAATCTTCCCTTACTTTGTATGCAGAGTCATCAGGTTGCTTTATAACCCGGTGTCCCCTGTATTTTTCTTCTCCTACTCCTGTGCTCTTCCTCTAAACTCCTGTGATCTCTTCCAGCCCTGGATGCTCCAAGCAGTAGTGTCTGTTCTGCTGTTAACAGTCAATACCGGCTGCCCTGTGCCTCCATGCCTATAAGCTGGGGAGAGTGTGAAGAGAGAGGCTGTTGCTATGATCCTAGAGATAGGGTGAAGCCTTGTTACTATGGTAATACAGGTAAGTGTTTCAATAACTGTCCTCATGTATCCCAGCCATTAGTTCCTCTGGGATGCTCTTACTGCCTGATGGAGCAGGGCTGATGTGTACCAGTCATGCAAATAGTTTAGGCTGTAGAGAACACTCTGCCCCATTGAAATGTCCTGCCTCCTAACTTCTATTGCAATAGACCTTTGTTTATGGATGGAATCAACAGTGTTTTTATTGGATGTGAGTCAGAGCTGGTGGCACTTATATCATGCCATGCATAGCACATGCTCTGGGGGTCCTGGGCATGCAGAACTTGTTGCCTTTGTCTTTCCTGTAGTGCTTTCCCTGAGTTTAAGACTGAATTCTCTATTTTTGCTCCAGTCACAGCTCATTGCACACCAGATGGCCAGTTTTCCATTGCAGTCTCTCGGGATGTAACTCTGCCACCCATTATTCTGGAGTCTGTACATCTGGCCAGTGGGCACAGTGCTGGCTGCATTCCTGTAGTGAGGAACAATGTGTTTGTTGTCTACCGATTCCCGCTCTCAGCCTGTGGCACTACTTTTCAGGTAAGAGCTGCAATGGTCACTAAGCTAGACTAGCAGGAGCCTGCAGACCTGGAACAGCCTGTAGTTGCTTTGGCTATTTAGTGCTGCAGCTTAACCTCCAGAGGCCAAACACTGTTCTCTAGCCTGACTTTACTCAATGTCGTGTTTATCATTGCAGGTAGCTGGAGATCAGGGCATATATGAGAATGAGTTGGTGGCATCAAGAGATGTGAAGACTGGGAACCTTGGCTCCATCACTAGGGACAGCACTTTCAGGTAACATTCTGGGGCTGGTATTGCCAGGTGCCACTCTGTCCAGCATCTCTAGAGAATTCCTGCTTGTCACTATTTCTGAATTTGCAGCAGAGGTACTGGAATAGGCTAGGGACTGGTATATCTCCAGCTAGTGGGAATAAAGCTGCTGATGATCAGTTATGCTTTGCAGAGTCAAGTCTGCACTCCAGAGAAGTTCAAGTAGTTAAAAGCATATGTTGGAAATGCTGTGGCAATACAACTAATCAAGAGGATCATGAGTTGTGATGCTGAGGGAGGTGGGGGGGGGGGGGGGGGCGGGTAAGGGATGTCTGTGACCTTGGCTCATCTGCCCAACTTGGGCTTCTCCTGTCTTGCCAGGTTGCATGTACGCTGTAGTTACTCCACTAGTGGGAACTTTCTCCCCTTGAGTGTTCAGGTCTTCACTCTGCCACCACTCCCTGCTGTGTCCCAGTCTGGTCCTCTATCCTTGGAGATGCGCATTGCCTCAGGTAGGAGGGCTCCAGGACTTTCTACTAGCTCTTTGGGCAGAGCTCTGGTCTCTTCATCTAGTAATAATGGAGTCCTGATGGGCAAATCCTGGCACTTCTCACCTGCCACATCGGGGACTTGCTGGCATGGTTGTTTCTAACTGCTATTTCTGAATTAAAAATGACTTACGTATTTCTTCTAATTTAGATGAAAGCTATAGATCCTACTATACTGATAGTGATTACCCTGTGGTGAAAGCTCTGAGAGACCCCATCTATGCAGAGGTGCAGATCCTCCATAGGATGGACCCAGACCTGGTTCTTGTCTTGCACCACTGCTGGGCCACTCCAAGTGTTCACCCCCATCAACAGCCACAGTGGCCCATCTTGGTGGATGGGTGAGTGATTTGTAGGTAGCTTTGGGTTGGTGGAGTGCCTGACACCTCTTCACTGCTGGTCTCTTCTTCTCAGGTGCCCCTATAAAGGGGACAACTACCAGACACAGCTGGTGCCTCTTAATACTGCCTCAGGACTGCAGTTCCCCTCTCATTACCAGCGTTTCATCCTCTACACATTTGCATTTGTGGACTCTGCTTCCCAACAGATGCTCTCTGGGCTGGTAAGATCCTGTTCTGGCAGCCTAGTGTGTTGCTGAAATCAAACAACAGATGTCTCATAAGTAGAAAGTAGTTCTTATTGCTCACTCTTAGCCTTTTTGGGCCTCCCAAAGGCTGGGAAGATCTTCCCTTGAATTGGAAAGGGTGGAGGTTAGTGTAAAAGCCTCTCTAAAGAGGCATCTTACCACTACTGCGTTCATCTCCTCCGAGTGAGGAGTGTAGCAGAAAATGAAACTACTGAAACAGTAGCTCTGACTGAACAAGTGCTAGCTTACTGCCTGCCTAAGCTGTTCTGTTGAACTGGTTTAGGATACACGGTCTAGCCACGCTAAGCATATTCTCTAAGCAATTTCTTGGCTAAAGCTATTTTGAAGCAGCTCTTGGAACCTGGGAAGCCTCTGAGCTCTGAATTTGTGGGAACTTCTGAGCAAGAGTCATATGAAGTTCACCATGCCTGCCTTGGTTGCTCAGTGCTGCTGGGGTCAGTACTCAAAGCTGGTTCCAGCTCTGCCTAGGCAGTGGTCACAGTATAGTGGTGTTGGGACAGCTATGCTAATCCCAGGTGTCCCAGCTGTAATTCCAGAGCTGACTGCATTTGAAGTCTGTGTGGTAGAGGTAACAGGGTTTCCAGGCTAAAGCCTGTTGTTGAAGCAATTCACAGCAATTTTACTACCCTTTCATTTTTGAGATTAACATATCACCTGTCCACAGACATCTGATTCAAGGCCATGGCCCCTTCTTTTAGGTATATCTACACTGCAGTGCCTTGATGTGTCACCAGTTGATACAGGAATCCTGCACCACAATCTGTCCTGCTGGAGCCAGTAGGTGCCCTATCCTTGCTAACTTCTACCTAATGGGACAACAAGAGTCTAACTCCCAACTAGGGAGGTCGGGGTTGAGGACAAGATCCTACTGACTAATTCAGCTGGTAGTGCTCTATAGGGACACTCTCCCCTCCTCTCTACTGAGGAAGGGTCCTTGCCATCATGTCAAGGAAGCAGAAGCCTTCATAAGCTCTTAATCCTGTTTTTACCTGCTTGGAAGTTTTGGCTGTCTAAAGCTGAGTTGGACAAAATGTGGCAGGCAATGTGATGGGAACAAAGTACTTGCTCCCTATGCCAGAGCAGGTGTTGACAAGGGTCTCTGCCTAACATAGTACTCAGGACCATAAGTTGCCTTACCTAAAATTCCCCCTGTTCTGTAGGGAGTAAAAGGAGTACTGAATATCACCTTCAGGAGGGCATCTCTTACGTCACCAGCAAAGGCCCTCTGATTCTCCTCCAGGATCAGCTGAGACAGGAAACTGCTATGGATGGCCGTGGTAAGTGTAGGCCTACTGTGCCTAGACTGGGGAAAGGGTTCTGTAGAAGTCTTCTCTATGGAAAGAGGGAACATAGGATGTTCCTGTACCTCAGGCCAGGGGGTTGTAACTAAGGCCTTTCCCTCCCACAGGAGCTGCTGTGCATGCTGCAGCCTCTTGGGCTCTGGGTTTTGCTGCAGTGGCAACTGGGGCAGTTCTATGTGTGGTGCTTGTAGCTACTGTGCTGTGGCAAAGGAAAACACCTGTAACACATGAAGTCAATGTACTGCAATAAAGTAACTCCTAAACCTACCTTGTCTGTGGTGGTCCTTCTACCTCACCCAGAGCACCTCAGTGCAACAGGAGTGTGTTTCAGGGCTCTGGCTGTAGGCCCTTGTCTGTGGTTGCAAGGCAAAATAATCCTGAGAGTTGAGAAGGGGTTTCCAGATGCTGTCTCTTGGTCTTATTTTCTGGCTGTTCTGCTCTGGGGTTAGTGTTGTCTGCTGCTCTCATGGGGGAACCTCTGTTGTAGCCTGGGCTGCTGGAAAAGAGATAGGAGTGATGCTGGGTAGTGCCTGAGTGACTAAGCCAGCCTTCAAAAGCATATACCTCGACCCATTTTAAATGCTGACTAAATTTGATTAGTTTTTAAACTACATTTTCAGTCTGATCAATCATATCTGGAACATGCAGAGCTGGTCTCTGGACTGCATAGTGCAGTGGGGAACTTGCTGAGGTGGAGAGTCACAAATGTCCCAGGGTTTCCCCAGATAAGCTGAGGCTGTGCTCTTGTGGCAGGACTTGGTGGTAGGGATAGCAAAGCACTCTGCAGCCGAGTCTACCTAGTGATGTTGTATGTGAACCTGCTTCTCCTACCTTGCATTCCTCAGGGCAAGTGAGAAACTTCTTGAGGTAGAGAAAAGGGAAACATGCCCATCTGACAAAGAAATAAAGAGAATCAAAAAGCTTAGGTGATCTAAACCTCAGACTCAACCTGGGTTAACAGACCAACTGTGAGCCTTTGTGCTCAGCAGAATGAGTTCATGAGCAGACAGTTAGAAATAGTCCAGAGCTCTCAAACTGGAGCATGTTTGATACCACTACTGGCATAACAGTTCATGAGGGTGCTTTGGAGGTGAGAAATAACTCTGAGCATTAGTGGGGCAGGTCTGTCAGTGTGCTCAGTTACAGCAGCTGAGCAGATAGACAGTAACTTCATGTATGGATCATTCTGAACTTCCTGGTATCCTGGGCAAAACTGTCCAGCAAATCTCAGCCCTGGAAGGGAAATTAGGTGCCACTTTTTCCCCCCTCACCCCCTTTTTCAGGCTTGAGGAGCTTGACTCTGGCACTTAAGACTTTCTTCTTAATTGATATAGTAATTCTTGAGCAAGGAGGAAAAACACTTGCTGCTTTCATAAGCCTCACTGGAAACTTCCCCTGCAAAAAAATAGGTGAATCTCTTTTTATACTCTTACCTGCCTTTTAAAGGGGAGAACAGCCACTATGTTCTCGAAAGCAAAAAAAAAAACTGAATACTACTTTGCTTGGTATAGCAGACGTTTGGCTTAACTGGCTTCTGCCATATTGTGAGTGGTGTTTCCAGGTGATAGAAACTGCTTTTTAATTTATTCCAACAAATTTCAGGAATGGTTGCCTCTAAAACAGACTGGTATTTACCTACAAATGTTAGCTGCTTGTGTGTGTGGTGAAGGGGCCAGGACAGCAACTACTTCTTTGTATGGCAGTCCTCCCTCCTGCTAAACACTATTTCCCCCTGCTATGTTCCCAGGCAAATTCCTGGTCTTCCTCTCCTGCCTTTCCTGTCCTTAGATGGGTCTTACTGACTTTCTCCTCTACTTTTTCTAGTTTGAGTGCATGTTTTCTCCTGTGTTAGTGCCTTTAGCTTCCTGTTAGTCAAATGATATGTAGATACTGGCTGGCCTTAGGGCTGCTTTTCTTCAGTCCCTCCCTCTCTCCCTCACAGCCCATGCCACCCTTCTGAAAAACACAACTTTCCTCCACCCAAAGGAGTCTAAACTAATGTTGATGGCAACCCACAGCACCTGTGCTTTGGCTGTATAGCTGGGCTGCTGTGGAGTGCAGGTTCAGTAGTACCAAATTCCCCTGATAATCTAGGCAGCAGTGATGCAAGATTCCTGTTTGCTGCTTTAGGAGTTCTGAGGAGAAATTCTTTTTTTTTTTAAGAGGTTGTACAAGTCTGCAGAAATTCTCAGGAGAAAGTTGAATACAGGCTGGGAAGCAGCAGCAGCATGTATGAAGCAGCTGTGCTCAGACTCATGGGCTCTGGGGCTGGTGCTAGGTTTGGGAGGTAAGGGTCTAGGAGTGAGATGATGGCAGTAGGTGCCCTATTCTGTGAGCTATCTGCCAAATCAGTCACCCAAATGTTAGGTCCCTATCTTAATCTCTTGCAGAAAGGGCTGCTGTGCAGTACTGCTAATGAATCCAGAGTTTCAGAAATGCCCCTTAATTCTGTGTGTTGGTGTGCCTTGTGCCAGGTGCCTTCACCCTTTTCAAATGTTGTCTGTTGTCGCCCCTCAGTGTCTGCTTTCTCTGCAGCTTTGCAACAGCTCCCAGAGACAGAGCTGTTCAAAACAAACAGCCACAGTCTGGCATTACCAGTGACGTTTCCAAAGGGTCTTCTGTTTCTCTAGATTTCTGCAAGAACAGCACCAGTCTCAAAGGAACAAACCTGCTTCATTGCAGAGCTGAAGTACTTTAAAAAGTTTGGAAGTAACAATTTTCTTGACCAGCTGTGCTCACCTGAAACTTCTAGATGTGTAGCACTTACTACATTCTAGCACAGGTTTTTTATTAATAGATCTCTGAAGCAAATTTATTTCATAATAGTGGTGCTTTTTATTAAATTTTATGCCTGTATAACAATGCATCCTGGAGTAGAGAACTATACAGTATGTTACATGTTATAAATATATTTCTGGAAATACATGAATATATTTCATATAATGCTGTAATAAAAAAATGCTAGTTCATTCTAGTTTAAAAATCTGTATATAAGGGGAATGTAGTTATAAAAATACCAGTTTATAATGCTACATCTTACAATATTTTGTCCAGTTCTGCACTGATTCACATTTGTTACAGTGTGTGTAAAGCTGGAGGGATAACAGAGGGTGTAAGATAATGTAGGATTTTAGCCCCCTGTATTTGTGAAGATATGCTGACTATTCACAGAATAATCAAGTTGTAGACCTTGATCTCTCTAGCTTTTGATGAAGCTAGCAAGATATACAGTAAATATCTGAATCTTGCAGCAGCTAAAACTAGTGACAGCTGAAATACTGAACACAGCACCAACATCAAGGTGCTAGCTCTGAATCAGCACAAACTTCTTTGGGAGGGGAGAGGTTAATAACAGCCATACTTAACTTCCCTGAAAACATTCTGAGCACTTGAAGAAACAGGCCTGGACTGTCACCCTCACAAACTACAGCCACGCTGGCAACGTGGCCCATCGTTCCAATCAACAGCAGCTCTTTAACCTCACACTGTTGCTTGTTACTGGAATTGAGCTCAAATTAACCTTCCTGGACTGGGATATTCTGAATCTCAGATCCTGTTCTCCTGGTTTGTGGACTCCAGGGGCTCCAGCCGATCTTGGTGAGCACAGGGGAGGCATCTCTTACAAGCTGAGCCTGCTGAAGCTGGCATCTTCCTGCTGGCTTCTCAAATCTCAGTTCCCAAGCAAGTAAGGATGAATGGGGAGGTTAAACTACAGTTACTTGAATTTTTACAATTAAATCATAGTTCAATGGGTAGAATAGCCATATAACAACAGGCAAAGATAGTTTGTCTAAATTCTTACTCTGTGTGCATGAATGCTAGTACCAGTAAGAGCTGGTGTGCAGAGGCCAAAGCAGTCATGCGACCTCCAGAAGTACATGCTGCCTGTAGCCTGAGTCTGAAGTTAGTGAACACAGGGCAATAAGGCAGCCACTGAACATGGCTCTGCTGTTATAAAGAAGTTAAGACCCAAAAGAGTAACTTTTAAGAGGCAAGAGAAGCAGCTTTTAAATGATGCATGTAGCTGAATAACTCTTCCTTGCAGCCTTGCTCTCCACTGTGCTCTTTCCCAGCAGAGGGAGCACAGGTCCAGCATGTGCATCAGGTGGCCACTGCAGCCTGTAGCCTCCAGGGGTCCTTAACTTGTCACTTAAAGGTGGGAAATCAAGCTTGGCCCCCTGAAAGATTCACAGGGCAGCCTGCCAGAGCTGCATACTATCTTCAGTGCACCCTCCGATCACTCAGAAGATTGATTCCCACAGTGCCCCTTGCTCTGCTTGCTATAATGAAGCCACACTGAAGCCAGTTTTTGCATGGGGCAGTACTGAAGTCAAGGGGCCTTCACAGAGGCAGTGCCCCTGCAGAATTAGAAGCAAAGGGTGGATATTTTTGCTTCACAAACTTGGTTCTTCCACTGAACGCCACTAAGCTTGCACCGTTGGCAGGGTGCAGCCCTGAGGGCAGGAGCTGCTGTAGGTGTTAGCAGAGACTGCAATTCAAACCTTCCTGGAAGAGGAAGCTGTTCTCCCCATCAACTATTGCTGCCCAGACAAGGAGTCTCTGGCAATTCTCCAAGTACTGTTGTCTCCTTTAAGTCTTAAGCTTCTTTCAGCTGGAGAAGATCCCCAGAAAGTAATGATAATTTAAAAGCTTCAGTACTTCAGGTAGTTTGGTTCCTAACCCAGAGCAGAGGAAGATTTACCAAATCTTATTTAAAAGCCCCTATTGGTTATGTTGCTGAAACATTGACTATAGTTTTCATGTGGTTTGGTTTTGTAAGTATACTTCAGAGTTGGGAGTGAAGCCACATATAGCTGAGCACACATCTTTCCACAAACCATTCCCAGGCTCCCTGCTCCCCCTTTCTCCTTCAACACCAAATCACAGTTGCCTTGCTGACAGCTGTAGAATGCAGGTTGCACAAAGTAACCCCAGCGGTTTCAGTTCTGTGTCCAATGGTGTTCCTGCTCCTTCCTTTCTGAAATGAGACCATGCAGTGAAAATGAGATTAGAAAGGGATTCTTTGCATTTAACCAGCAGCCTGAGTTTTTACCTTGAAGATGGAAGATAATGCTAAGTCTGTTTTTTTTTTCTCTTAGCTTTGATTATGTGCAAGCTGCCCATTCCCAAGGTATATGGTTGACTTAATTGTGTGGAGTCTTTTTGACTAAGACCACAGATAACTAAATTTGCTGCTGCACTTCCTGAGTGCAATGCAAATGGCCTATGTGATAAAGCCCTAATGATCAGAGGCCTTAAATAAAAATAAACAATTAATTAAATAAGCATGAGACTAATCCTCAGCTGGCAAAATCCCATATAATTTGAATGTCAAAAATCTGACCTATTCCCATGTTTGCATGAGCATGTCTGGATGAAGGAATAGGACTGCATTACTTCTATTCTAAAAGCAGGCAAAAAAAAAAAAAAAAGGCAAAACATGCTTCTTACTAATTATTTTACCTTGTTCCATTTGACTGGGGTTATCAGAAAGGCCATATGTTTTCATTCTTTGTATTTTGCCCCAGAACAATCATGGAGTTCCTCTCAGTTTTCCTCAGCTCCGAAGACATAATATCTGGCCTTAACAAATGGAAA
The DNA here is from genome assembly GCF_003343005.1 of Rhea americana. Classification (NCBI taxonomy): domain Eukaryota; kingdom Metazoa; phylum Chordata; class Aves; order Rheiformes; family Rheidae; genus Rhea; species Rhea americana. The sequence continues at coordinate 524,464 of NW_028186490.1, forward strand.
AATACAATTAGAGTTGACAGCAGTCAGAATATATGGCTGTTTTTAGCATTAATATGCTAAGTATCCAACATCCAATGTGCACCCGGAGTAATAATTTCCCTCCTCGCCAATCTGAAATTCCAAAACAGATGCTGTCCAAATATTTGTGGCAGCATCCAAAAAAAGGAGCTATAAAATGCATCACTTGGCATGGAGTCATAACAGAAGAAAATGAAATTTGTGTTCATCCATTAAGAACAACCAGTATTTTCTGCCTAGCTGGAAGTGAGGGTGGGGGACAGGCTAGTGGATAAAGGTCATGAGGAAGTTTAATATTCTGGCTGAAGTACTAAGTAGCAAATGAGACATTGTGAAGGACAACAGTAAACTAGCTGCTCTGGACTGCATTTAGATTTTTTTTTGTTTGTTTGTTTACTACTTCTTACATCCATTTGAAGTAAGTGTAGTGTGTCCTGTGTGGTTTTAATGCTTTGTTAGGTCAGACCTCCAGACTAACGACAGAATAATCTTTCAAAACAGTTGCTGTTTAAGAAAGAAGAGCGGTTTTCCTCAAAAATGCAAAATTTCAAAGCTACTGATAAACACAGCTTCAATTCAAAAATGTTGACATGGTGCAGACCTTTTCTCTTCTAACCATTACTTTGTTTTCTTTTTAATTTCAACGTTGCAAGATTTTTGTTTCATCAGCTTATGCAATGAAATAATCGAGCTGATGTCAGAAAGACTGGCACTATATGGACAATAAAATTATCAAGGCAAATTCCGGCAGAATTTGCAGCCCAGTTTTCACCGGCTAGACTGGATTTTGTCCGTACTATTCAAACTAGTACCAGAGTGTTTATTTGTGTATCTAAGGCATTTTGATATTCAGCTATCATTTGAGAACATTTTTTCAGACACGAAAACCAAGTCAAAGTGGAATGGCAAAAAAGTCTTGTCTTGTGGGCCATCTTGGTAATGTTCCTTGCTCTGGGCAGAAGAATTATTCCCTAGTGATTTGGAGGAGAAATCTACTTTTTTGCCATAGGTCAGATCCAGGTCCATGTGCTGCTTAAGTTCCTAACACTGCAGTCAGCTCATTCACTAGCCTGTACTGGCCCTTTGTACAAAAAAGACTTTCCTTTGTGGGAGTAAAAGCACTACTAGGAAAAAGAAAATGAAATGAAAAGCTCAGCCTGTTGAGAACAATGTATGACAAACCACGGAGTCTTGTGCCGTGTGTTTACCTTGGCAGGCCCCTGTTCCTCCTCCTGGAAGCACCAAGTTCTCTCTACTATGAGAATTCTTTTGTGGATGTTTAAAAAAAAATCCAAAAAGAAAAACAAAACAGCCACCCTGGAGCAGATCATTCATCATACGCAGAGTGGGAGCACAAAAGGGGATTTGCTTTGACCTAGTTAAAAAAACAAATTGCCTGAATGACTTAAGTGGGTCTGGGTGTCAAAAGCAAGAAACTGTTCTTCCTTCAAAGCTATATGTTAATATAGGACAACAGGTCCCAGCCTGATCCAGTTCAAGACGCTGAGGAGATGTCTCAGTGCCCAAGGAAATTTGGGTAAGCAGAAGTCAGCTGATCTCATATGCTGCATGTATGAACAGGACCAGCAGCCAGGACAAACGTGTTTCATAAACTCTAGCACACACAGTGGCTTTAAATACTGAGAGCTTTAATGCTTCCTCAAGTCAAGAACTTCAGCCAAGCAAGAATTTCTTGTTTTACCATCATGGTACTGCTGTGGGAAGAGCCTGGCCTTCTATCCAACAGCATTTGGACGGTTTTCGCAGACTCCTAAGGCCTAGCTTTTTATTTCAAAGGAGCCTGAGGGCAGTTAGGTGCCCAAAGGAGTAGGGTGCCCAGCTTTTCTAGTCACCAGTGAAAAGCCCGTGTCAATGCAGTGTTACCTAGGAATGTGGGGTACAGAAAGTGAGAGCTTTTTTTCCCCCTTTTTTCCTTTTCCTTTTCCCCAGTGGGGCTGGGGAACAAGAGCTCGGAAGTAGGCAAAGGAAGACTGGAAGGAGTTGCGGGCCATGCTTAGAGGCAAGGGCATGTATGCAGAGATGTGGGAGGAAGAGTATTAGTGGAAAAAGAGAAAGACATTTTAGCAGCTACAGAAAGCAGTCCGGAAAAATAATCATGTGAGATTTCTGGGGCTCTCCAGTTCCAGCCAGGTTAGAATTTGTCTCTCTGGGGTCTTGTTCTCCAACATTTCCATGACAGTTGTAGCTGAGTCCGATATACACACAGAAGTAACAAACCTATTTCAATTAGGAGCTATTGGGCTTGCCCTTCAGTGGAGCTGCACTGACTTAACTAGATGAGGATCTAGCCAGTAATTCTCATGCAGGGTGCACTGTTGGTATCCTTAGTGCTACAGAGAAAAGACTAAGCAGGAGGTTACAGAGACAGGACTTTTCTGAAGCCCAAATAATGCTTCAGTCTATTCAGATTTAGCAGGGAGGTTCACAAGAGTTTGTACTTTTTCCCCAGCTGATTCACCACCTATTTGAGCTGGAACTGTTTGATCTCTTTCTGCTGTGTGTGTCTTTCAGTTTCCCAAACAATGGGAGGAAGCTTGCTTGTTACGTGTGTTTGGGCCCCAACCAAGCTCTTCCCAGCTGGAAAAATCACTCCATGAAGTATAGAGGTTTTTCCAGCTGTAACTACAAGATTCCTAGTTCCCTTTTACATTTTGTAATGTAGGTACAGGCTACCTAAGGGGAACAATGAGACATTCCTGAGTGCTTAAACAACTGCTGTTTTCCAGCCATCATCCCCACTAAAACTTGCAGAGGGCTTAAGCACATTTGAGTTATTCCAGTCAGGATCACTAAGATCACAGCTGAAAAAACACAGGAAAGTACCCAGCTCCATGTGATACTCTTGCTCCAGTGAGTAAGATACCCAGGCTCTTCCTATTACCTCGTTATATACAGAACTATCACAAATTCAGCAGGCCAGCTGTGAGCACTCAGCAAGCACGTGGAGAATACCTGTGCAATGGGCAGCTGGCAGTGCTGCTGCCACCTCAGAAAGAGACAGGCATTGCACAGGATAGCTCAGGTAAAGGCCAGGCTGGAATGAGCCTAGTAGACAAACTAATCCAAGGGACCAGCACTGACCTCCTAGTGAAGGTGAGACCCAGTGCTTTTCCCCAAGCATTTATCCATAGCAACAAGCAGGACCCACTCACGAGCGCATGCTCAGCAAACCATATTTCCTCTTCCTAAGAGGAAACCTTCCAGATAATTCTGACTGCCCCATCCTGTCATGCTTCAGATGCAGTACAGGTTACTGTTCCCCTGGATGAAAGATGTCAAGGAGGATGGAGGAGAGCATTAAACTTGACTGGAATACTTAGGAGGGACTGAAAAGAAAAAATGTTAGGGTATGTAATGTCTCTGAGTGGTCATGAACTTCCCTTGGCCCTACTGGGTGTGAGTGCCTTCTTTGTGGGGAAGAACCTTAGTTTTTCCATTATTTCTCACACAGGTAATATTATCCTGTTGGGATCTTAAAGCACCTGGACACTAACGAAACAAAAGGCAGTGCTGGCCAGGATCACCAGTATGCAATGAGAAGTAAGTAAGGAAGAGTCTTCTGGCTCAGCAGCAACCACAGATAAAAATCTCTCAACATCTCCTCCTAATGCTAAGTGAAAGCCTCCCACAGCTCTGCCTTACCTGTACAGCTGTGGGCAGGACCTCTTCAGAGCAGCAGAGGACAGTCCCAGCTTGCTCTGGTTTCTCAGCCGTGTCTTCTTCATAAGATCTCTCATTCTTCCCCAAGCATGGCTTTCACCCTAGGGAGCAAAATCAAAGCACAACTTGCAAGGCCAGACACTGGTTACTGGCAGACCTCACCTGGCCAACACGTGACACTTTGGGTACTTCACGACAGGCACTTCCCACTCAAAATATTGTCCTAGGAAGAGCTTCACTCCTGGTAGAGCTAACGCAGGGCTGTCACCCTCGCCCACACCGACACTCTATTGCAGCTCCACAGTCCACATGATGCCAACTGTTGCTTTGCAATTTTTTGTTTTGGGCAGATGGGGAGGACTTTGTTTTCAGTTACACAGTAAGATGGCCTGGGTGGACTTATCAGTAACACCTTCTCTCTTGTATTTTGCCCCTGGTAACATTTCTATGTCCAGGACCCTGCTGTTCTTTCTGAGTTAATGTTTCAGAGAATGAAAGCACTTTGCTGGTGAGTACTGAGTAGCTGCCTGAAGGCAGGTTTTACCTCATTGTTACACTGTATTACAGGAAAAGAAAAGAGCATAATTTGGTTTCCTACTTACTTAGATCCGCACAAGGGGCCATTTACAACCAAAACAACCCAAAAAAGCAGTTTAACTGCCTTTTTCTTTCTGCTGGGCATAAATGTGTTGATATCTGCCCTTTTTAAGGTGACAGCATTTTGTAGACCCTGAATTAAAAAAGATCAAGGCTTTGTTTCCCCACCATGTCTGTAAGCCACAGCTACTGGGTGCTTATATTTGAAATGCTAATGGTGATTTTCAGGAGATCAGGAAGTCCCATAAGGCCTTCTCTAATGTTCCCTCCAGGACTGAACTCATCCTGGTGAGTTCAAATGGGTTGTGTTTTAAAAGAAAAAAATCATGTTTTTTGCCACACTGAACGAAAAAAACTGTTTTTCAGGGCTAACTTAATGGGCAGAAATGACGCCAGTGCTGGTGACATTCTCAGAACCATTGTCACGCTTGCAGCGTTGTTCTCGCGTCTCCCGAGGTGCCTTCCCCATGGTGCCACGCAGCCACGGGATCGCTCTGTGAATTGTGGCCACCTTGGGAGCAGAGCCTGGCGGCTGCCCAGCAACTCACACCAACCCAGGGAGAACGTATTGTGGTAATTCCTCTTCAGGCTCCACTAACTTTTCAATTGAAAACGTCAGATGAGGTCACAGGCTCAGCTGAAAACTGCAGTACTAGTTTCAGTGCTATTGAGCTAATTGCTCTTAAGTGAGGCCGTTTACTCATGAAAATATCAAACCTTTGTGTTTATTACTAAGAATAATGCACGCTGCAGACAGGTTTTGAAGGCCTCAACAAAGTCAGTCATTCGTTGTGCTGGGGTTGTCCCAGAAAAGCAAGCACTGTTAGTATCACAGAAAGCCTGAGTGGTTGCTTGTTTCTGAAGGCCAGCTAACTGTTGCCTGCAGTGAGCATGGGAGAACGATGGGTCAAATGCAGTTAGGCGTAATAAGAGAAACATATATGGGGCTGTTACTTTGACAGTCAGCTTTGGGGGCCAGTGATCCTTTTTTATTCATGTATAATGCAGTATAGGAGCTTGGTCCATGACAATGTAGATATAAATTAAATACATTCATCAAAGGTAGTACATACCGAGATGTTCTTACTGATGTCCAGACCCTAAAATCAAAGATAAACAAACTGATAAATAACATGCCAGTGAGACCGTCTCACAGTTGGGGACAGACTAGGCTCTGTTCTCAGCCTTGCCTTGGAGTTTACCCATAGCCTTGGTCAAGTCCTATATCCCTTTATAGTTCAGTCCTTCTCATGTGCATGATAATCCCCTCTTTCCTCCACCTTTTGCCTCTCACCTTTTGTATTTAGACTGCCAGTTCACATATATAGCACTTAGTAACACAGGACTAGTATGGCAGAACTCCCATACAGTACTTGCAGTTGTAAAAGTAAATGGGGTATTTCATGCTCAGAGTACAGAGTGAAGAACTGACAGTACTAAGGTGTAGTATAATAAGAGGATTTAGGTTAAAGAGTGTGGAGCTTGATTGTGCAGTCCTGTGAATCATCAGGGCCTCCTGTGTGCCTATAATAATGCTCATACTCAAGAACTTTGCTGGATGCAAGCCAGAGCACTAAGCACCTTTCAGGGTTCAGCCTTGATTGGGTTTCTGAAGTTCATCCAAATGCTTGCTACCCATTTGCAACTTTGGGGTGGAAATTTCATGAGAAGGTCTTTCCCGTGAGAGACCTACTCCTTCCTCTTTCCTGTAAGGCTGGGAATACTCCGATTACAGCCTCTGCCCTGGTATTTCAGCACTTCTGATCCCCACAGGAACCTGAAAGTGCTGAGGCAGCCACAAACAATGGGAAAGAGAGGGAGAGGAAAAGCATTCGCTCTGGCTTCCTTGGATTTCAGTGATAGGGTTTCTCTGAAACAGGCTTTCAGGGTTGAAGTTAATTACACTGACACACTGCCAGTCTAGCAACAAGTATTCCCAGCTATGGGTCAACCCACTGAGATGTTCATATCTGCTAATAAATGTATCCTTGCTTTAATCTCACTAGCAGCAGTAGTGAAAATACCATCAGGTATCTGGAGTTAACAAGGGATAAAGCCAATACTGTTGTCTGCAATGCTGTTCTCCCCTGTGCCAGGCCCATGCTATAGTTATGCCTTTCTTGTTACATAGACATAGCCATCATCTTCATTTAAGGGTGGCCAGGGAGGCACAGGCTACCCCTGTCCTCACTACTCCTGCCCTACTCAGTAGCAGACAGGGCTGGTTTGTTCTCCAGGGAGCCCCACTTCACGCTCCCCATATTTGCCTGAGCAGAACTTCTCCCTGCCTATTCCACAGATCCCACTCAGGGTCTGGCTTCAAGCTGGTCACTCACCTTTCTTACTGCAGGGTGCTTTGATAGAAAAGCTTGTCCCTCAGCCGTGCCACTGGCTTCTCTGAACTCATTCTCCTTGTTGCTCCTATTGTTCGATGACTTCCTGAGCCCTATCATCAGCTGGCTGTTTCCTGATTCCGGGTATCTCTCATTTCCTGTAATGAAATGCAAGCGCTTGCTCATATTTCTCAGCAGTGGTCTGCTAGATTGGCCTCTGAGCAGTGCCACCAACAAGCTGTGACTCCAAAAGGGATAAGACCCCTAAGGATGGGTTTCTCCGCACTGCACTGTGGTTCTATCTTGCTTTGCTGCAAGATGGCCCAAGCAAGTGTCTGACTAGGGCAGACTTTCTAACAGCTTCCTCATGGTCTTATTTTTCTTCTAGGCCTGCTCTGAAATTGTCAGGAAAGGTGACAGGGAGAGGAAAGAACATTTCTTAGTCTCTGCACTAGGCATCCCAAAGGCTGTTTCACTCTGACTGAATCCTACCAGGAGGTGTGATGCTGCTGTACATTTCACCAGCTATTAGATGCAGATCCAGATCCAAGGTTCGAAATAATCAGCCTCATTATCAGACCAGGCTAGTTCACATCTACGTTTAGATCCAGACTTTTCAGCTGGCTTTATTATCAGTAGGCTGAGCTCAGTCCTTCTCAGCCTTCTGGAAAAGTTGGTCTCTGGATCTAAGCTTTGCAGCTGGGGCTTATTTCAACTAGGTCTGTAGAATAAGTCATTCTCCAGGAATGTATTCTCTGCCTGCTTGAGATGGTAGGAGACTAATAATACGCTTAAGGCTTTCCATCTTAGATCAAATCGTATCTTGGTTGGGGGGAATCTCAAAGCCCCACAGAGGGACTGTACAAATGCATTCATACATTCATGCCAAATTCCCACCAGACAGACATATTTGATAATGCATTTGTCCTAACCTCTGTAGACACATCTTCAGTAGGCAAAAAGGCCTGCTTCACATGTGTGAAGAGGCAAGTGTTAAAATCCTAGTATAGCCAAAGCATTTAAAAATGCATCTCGTAGTAGAATTAAACCTTAGCTGGGAAGCTAACACCTTGCTTTGTTTCCATCCATCTTTCCTAGGGAAAAGGAAATTGCTGATCAGCTTATTTCACCAGCTGGTGACAAGGGCAGGTCAGATGTATTTAAACTCACCACTGCAGCTGCTCAGCTTTTCACTGTTTGCTCCTATTTCTGGGATGATGGAAAGATCTGAAGGGTTTCCAGTCTGAACCAAGAGGCTGTGAGGTCTGCTCCTCCCAGTAAAAGATGTCTTCGCATCTTGGTACGAGTTGAGGAAGACGTTGGCAGCTCCACAGGAGCAATGCTGCAGGAGGTACTCCTACACCAAACAAGAAGAAAGTATGCAGACTGTTAGGCTGCAACAGCCCAAGGTAACTGGGCAGTATGATAGTGCAGGTAGATTGCAAGCATTCCAGCCCAGGGATGCCCAGCCTCATCCCAAGACCTGTCAGGAACCAGACAAGTGATTTAACTCTGTAAATGGCTGAGCAGCCTGGAGGTAGTAATACAGATTTTCCATTGGTTCATTTTCAGTTTTTTAAGCAAGAATCAAAGGCCAAGTTTTCAGCAGCAAGAGTTTTCTTAAAGCTATAAAGCTAGAGCAGGAATGTAGTAAAACAGTTCCTTGTTTACACATGTGATAGCTGTTCAGCAGAGGAAAACATTTTAACAAGCTGAGTTCCTTGTCATCTTGAGCCTGTGTGAATTCTCTGGCTGATCATATAGCAGTCCTTGTAATTGTGGCACTCTGGAGTTCTGCTGATACCAGAAAAATCAATGACTGCATCCAAAGTTGGAGAGCAACTGAGAATTTGGAACTAATGTTCCCAAAAGATGCACTTTGAACAGAAACAAGCCAGAAGCAAATCTCTGTGTACAAGCAGGCCCAGACATCAGCATAGTTTCAAATCAAGTTGAGTTTGATAAATGAGGCATTTCTTTCCAATGGGGCAACCCAAACATGAACGAATGCCATATATGAAATCCACGTGCTGTAGTTTGAACCAAGCAGTAATTTCAGCATTTCTATAGTAACCCTGAAAGTTCAAGAGAGCCTAGGCTTTTCTCAGCTTCCAAACCCACTGCTGCAAACATGAATTGTTCTGTTTCCTATCTGCTTCTGAGTTTTAGTGAATTCCTGTCTTAGTTTCATAGTTTCTGTATGTGATTCTTTGGTCCTTTTTCTGCTTGAGGTGAATTCTACAGTGTCTTTGCAACACTGACATGGATGTGCCTCTCAATCAGGGACGGTTCTGTTTGTAAGTTCCCAGCTTTGGATAATGAGGTCCTTGACTGGTAGAAATAGGAGTAACTCTACCAATCTCAATTCGAAGATGTTAGTTTATTTTGGCCACTTATAGCCAATTAATAACAGTCCTCTGGGGGGTTATAATTTCACATATTTGGGATTCTGCACACTAAAATGACTTTCCTTAGTAAATGAGTTTGTTAGCCAGCTGGTCCCTAAATCAGTGGAGACTGCACTGGGTGCTCTGAAGCTGGCAGTTTCTGCTAAAGGCTGTGAAGCTGAAGTACAGAGAGCAGCGACTAATGTTCCATGCATCAGTGACATGCTAAAACCCCCCAGGTGTTTAAATTAAATTGCCTGATACTCAGCATCTTCTCGATTTGCTTCCCAGAAGGAGTTGAATACAAGTTTCTAAACACAGCTGCTAAACTGAGGCATTTGTGTAAATAAACAGAACCATTTTAACAGTGACTCACATTTTAAGATAATATTATTTGTTTAGGAACGTGCACAGACAATAGTATCTTGTATTTTTATTGATGGGATGCCATAGTCTGCTTATTTGTTACCAGACAGATATGCTGTATGTGGTACTTCAGTCATTTGCCAAAGCAGTCGTATTTCGGTCTCTTTTAAATGGCTTTACGCGAAGATGTTTCACCTATCACTGTAAGGGTATTTGGATCTTTCCATTCTTTAGGGCTTATTAAAGAGCAATCCTTTTATCTGAGTACAATATGGCTCATTTCTCCTATAACTGGCATGATGTGAGGGGCAAATCTTCTACCTTGCATAACCATGTTGCACAAGAGTTGAGGAAGGCTTATCTCATGGAATTGGAAAAGGAACCAAACTCTTCATTGATGTTGGAGCCAGGACAGGCAAACACCGCTTTAGCACCTTTGGAGACCCACAGGCAGCTGACAGTTTCAAGGTAACATCTTGTCTGAATATGACTTACATGGCACTTTGCAGTGCTTATAATCTTTGGAGGGTGCTTTGAAAATCTGATGACAGGTGATGCTTTTGGCCCAGGTCATTAAACATTTCCTGGCACATCTGCATCCACAGCAGATGCGGAGTAACCGTGTCCCTCATGTCCAGGATGAATACCCAGTAGCACCTGCTGCAGTTGTGTCTGGGACATCTTTTCATAAGGACAGAGGTCATTAAGACAATAAGATTCACAGCAAAGGCACTGCAGGCAGGAATACGTCCCTCACTTTTCGAGGGTGGGGGGGAAAGCCATGCGCCTTCTGGCAAAAGCTGGGCTCTGCAATGGCACAGCATTTTGCCAAAGATTAAATACTCCTCTAGGGGAGACTTGCCTAGAAAACTTATGACAAAAGAAGGCTTCCCAAACATTCAAAGTTTTCAATCATCCTACTTGGGCAAGGACAGCCCTGTGAGTTATAGTGTGCTTTCAGCTTCTTATGATGTGAACTGCCTGGGGCCATATGGAATCAATCGGTATAGCTCTATCAACTTCAGCAACCTATATTACCTGAGTGCTTGTAGAAACGATATCATTCCTCATGGGGACATCTGTACTGCTCTGATGAGCAATGTTGAGAGGATGGGCCATCTGCCACCCCCATATGTGCATGTTTGGCAATACTCAGAACTAGCTCTTAATGCCACACTAAGCCTTCTCTGCTCAGCGGGTTGTATGTTCCCTTGCTGTGTATGGGACACAGAAATCTTTCAGTGCTCATGGTCTGCTTGGAGAGTGCATACGGTCTGGAAAGCAGCCTTAGGACATCTTCAAGGTGCCATGTGGACAGTACCCTACATATCTCTTGGGAAATGGGAAGAGTAGTGTTTCTCTTGCATACAAAGGGGCAGTGAGGCTGAAGAGGAGAATGACAGAAAGCTGCTCTGCTACAAGCAGTACAGGCACCACAGCAATACCTGAGAGAGAGCACCAGTTTTGCAGAGCACACTGGAAGTGCTGAGTGCTGAATGTTACAGCTGAGAGCTGGTGTCCACACTGAACAGTGTGAGATATGCAGCTGAAAAGGCTCTGTTGAGACATCTTGAAAAATACCAAAAAACATCAAAGTTTCAAAATTTAAATGAAAGCACAGTGCCTTTTATTTCAGTGGAAGCCAGGGAGGAGGGGACACGTATACTAGATGGGTATTTGACCCTGAAATTGCAGCTTGGAAGAGTTACTTCGAGCAATGACTCACAGTTGTAGAGCTTTAGGAAATGTGTTAACAATTCCCAGGCTCTGTGTAGGAGGCTGCATTCCTCTGAGTGTGAGAGATGGGTACATGGAAATGACGGGCTGTGCTGCTTTGCAACCTGACTCACAACTTGGCTTTGGCTCTGAGAAGGAGTCAGTCACCTACTGCAGATCCAGTCCCAGCAGGTGGGAGAGTAGCACCGGGCGGGGGGGATGATGCTATCAGGAAAATAAAAGTCTTGCCACAGCATGGTTGAGAAGAAACAGCTGAGTGTGACAAACCTCTTCTGTTCCTCTGAGGGTGATAAAATAAATAAAAAGAAGAGAGGAGAAAGGGAGGGGAAGAAAAGAGCTGGAAACCTGACGTGGTAGCCAAAGAAAAGGACCTGAGAATCAGAGATTGGGTAGAACTGAGCAAAACTTGCAGGGGCTAAAAATGCTGTTTGAAAGCAAGCTGAAATGAAATGCAAATTTGAGTCAAATTTCACAGCGAAGACAAATGGGAACACTGAGATGTTTCATTTCAGAGATTCTTCATTTGGCAGCTCACTTCAGAAAGGCAGGAAGGGAAAGAGAAAATGAGAACTGGGTAGTTATGCCACAGCTTCTCTTCCCTGTTGTGTCTCTTTTGTAGGAATCCTTGGATTTTGATAGTTTGGAACCAGGAGGAAAAGAAAGATTTTTCAACTTGCCTCAAAATGGACTTCAATACAAAATAGAACTGCTAGCAGGGGGTGTCCATGGAAATGTTTTGTTCTGATAACACTGATGAAGGGAGATGTGTTGTTGGGGAAATCTTCAACTGCAGAGAAGTCAAAGCTCCTGATTCTGAGCTGGCCATCTCTCTCACAAGGTGAGAGGGACCCTTTTCAAATCAACAGAAGCAAGCATGTAGTAACTAGAACATTTGGGGAACAAAACTGAATAAGAACAGAAACCCAAGCCCACCCTAAGGAAGGCTGAGGCTGCTGTGGTGGACAAGCACTCCTTGAAGACCAGAATACCCAGCCCAGGTGGGTACGGGGTCAAGCAAATTCTCTTCCCTGTCTGAAACACTTTGACCTCTCCACTTGGGCCTTGAGTATATATATAGCATTTAATGAAGGATACAACAGTGTCTGCTTACCTCCCTTATCTGGCTCATCTTCTGCTCTTTCTGCAAGCTGCACACTTGCTTTTGGAGGCGCAGGTTGTGCTCCTGTAGCTGCCCAATCTTCTCAATCAGTTGGCAGATGTGTTCCAGATATCCCAAGCCAGATCCCAGGGCTTTGCTGTTGCCTTGGTTCACCTGCAACGATAGTAAAGCTTAGACCGCAGAGTGAGAGCAGAGCAATCCTTATTAGCAGCTGGAGAGCCCAGCCTGCCTCTTACAGTGGCATGGGCTGTAGTAAAGCCACCAAGCTTTACTCTTGCAAGGAGCTTTGGTTATAACCAGAACCTAGCTTGAACTTCTCTTACAGCTCTTTTCTGAAATCACCCAGCAAGATGCTCCCTCAGAAGGACTCTTCTGCCTGATCACAAACTGGAGCAAAGGAAAATCTCATGAAAGCCTGTTTCTAGTCCTACCTCCCAGGCACAAGGTGAGCAAAGAGCATAATATAGCAAATCAGGTGGGGTCAGCCAGCCTTGTAACACTCAGCCTGCAAAATACCATTTACATCATCTGGCTGGGTGTCTACCTGATGTGGAGATAGGGCTCCAGTTTTTACTAGCTACGGTACCTCTACAAACAGATATAGTATCCCCCTACGGTATAGGTGCCTGGGAGTAATAGTCCCACTGTGACTCTCTTTATCCCACCAGGAATAGTTTTTTCTACCTTTCACAATGTGCAACAGTTACGGAGCACCTGAACTTACAGCCACACCACCAGCAGGAAGGATATTTGCCTCCACCAAGCTGCTGAAATGAAAGAGCATTTTTCCATTGGTCTTTAGTAGATCCCAGCTTAAGTCCCTGTTGCTACTTTCTCGGTCATCAAGTAACACCTGAAGAAAGGTCTGAAGGATCAAGCCTGCTGTCTGGCTATGCCAGGGAAGTGCAAGCGCAGCAACAAATCACATTAAAATGTTTTTATTCAGAGTATGGGAACAGACAGTCACTATAGGGGGGGAAACATTGCTTTGTTGAGTTTTACTATGCAGCAGTTCCTTGAGACCACATGTTGCTCGTTTAAAAAAGGCTTGCTCTCAGCTTTATCCATCTGCTTAGGGGTTGTGCTCAAGACAGTAGCTATGTGGGAACTGGGCACTAAGATATATGATTTTTGGACTGCCTTTGAGCCGCCTGTGTTTATATACCTGTGAACAAGTGCCCCAGTGTATGTGTATCAGTAGACTGACTTGGGCTAAGACCAGGCTGTACTGCTGATCTCTCCCCATCCAGGCCATGCAGTGTCTTGCCACTGTGCTGCCCAGCCAAGGCAGAGCAGTTACCCTGCACCAGAGGAAGGACAACAGCGTTTCCAGTCTGCTGCTCTGCACCTCGCAGTTTCTGGCCCCAGGATGTTCCCATGCACGTTACAAGCGTACTCCTCTGCACTGTGAGTGGACTCAGCTGAACACATGGCTAACAAATACATAGAGGCTCACTTCCACCTTGGCGCTGCCTGCTGATGTGCATGTGATATCAGTAAGTAAAATAAACCTAAATCTTTACAAAAGCGGTACTCTAAGTTTATCTTACTTCAAAAAATAAGTTCCCTCTACAAAAGCAGGAAGCTTACTCTGTCTCCTTTCCCACAACAATCAACATTTTTGGGGAAATGCCAGCTTTGAGACTCTTCCTGTCTTTTCATTATGTCAGAAAACTCATGGTGGGTTCAAAAATAATCAACATTAGGATTTACTTCTTTTTAAACAAATGATGATATAATGTTATTTATAAATAGGTATTATTATGTCCAGATGCTTTTGTGCCCGAGATTGGGACATAGGTCACATGAAATCATACGAAAAACTATGATTACTCCACACCAATCATTCATTTACATTCATGGTTTTTATTTTCCTCTTGGGCAGAGCCTGTAGAAGTGGTGGCAGGATAAAAGTTATTCAGCCATTAAAAAAAAAAAAAAATCCTTACTGTGTCTGTGCAGTGGGAGGGCACAGCCATAGGACCCGCTGGGAGAACAGAGCTCAAGCGATGCCTGCTGAGATCTGTGTGCTACAGCCAACATGACCAAAAGCAGCTAGCGATTTTGGTGTGTCCAGCTTCAGAAACATGATTTTCAGAAAGTATCTGAGTATCAGGCTTTCTAAGCTGTCCCAAAATGGGCAGTCAGAAATTCCACATTCCCCTTGAAAAGGTAGGCTTTCTGCCACTCTATTCCCCCTTTTTGCACATTTAGCAAATTGCTGTTCTGCCGATTTGCTGTTGCAGTCACTGATGCCTTGCAGGTCTCTACTGCCCTTTAGAGAGACAAACCCAACCCTTGGATAGCTGTGGAAACACAAGAGAAGACCACAAGGGGTGGGCAAGTTCTTGTAAAAAAGAATACATTAAAATGTTTGGCTAGGATCTCAGGAACAGGGAGAAAACACGAAGCATTTGACTATGACTTCTTCTGGGCAGGGACTGTCTTTTTGTTTCATGTCCATCCAGCAACTATTACTGTAAGACACTACTTCATATTCACAACTGCTAGGTTTATAGGGTAAAAAAGGCAGGTGGAGGAGAACAGAAGGTAGCTCTCATTTCCAATGGCCTGTGCCTAGGGCTGTAGGCTCTTGGAAGCAAAGGCATATTTTGGGCAGCTATGGAGGAAAATCTGGCTTTTATCAAAAGCTAGAGAGAATTTCAAGCTACAAAGAATGAACACAGGTCCCCAGAAGAAAAGAGAGAAAAGGCGTAAAACAGTTGCTCTAGGCCATGGGGTAAGAGGGATTTACCCCTGCGGAGGGCCTAAAGCACACTGCAGGCTGGACCCAGTATAACCGGTATGCTGGAAGCCCTCATCTAACAGCCATCCTTCAGAGGCTGCTCAGGGCAGGCAGTCTGAACTATTTGACAGGGACTTAATTTCCATTTTGTTGTAGCAGTCCCAGTGAGAACAAATGAGCAAAAGGCAAATCAGGCAAGGTCTTCAGTGCCTGCCCAGCCCTGCAGGGCCAGCCCTCTCTGGGTCAACAGGCAAGGGTAAGAGCTTTCAAGGGGGATGCTTCACCTTGCTCTCCCTGCTGCAAGGCCCACTGGGGTCAGCTTTGCTCAGAGGTGGCAGGCATCCAATATAGAAAGCTTGTGTAATCCGGCAGGTTGCCTCCCAGATGATTGCTCAGAGAGTGCCTCTCCAGGGGCCCTTCCAGGAATTTCTTTTCAAAAGATGGAAATATTTAAACAGTACTTGCTATCTTGTGCCCTATGCCACATGCAGCGTAGAACCTGCTCTGTGACATTCTGGTCTAAATATTTTCCTCTCAGTGCCTAAGAGAGAGTTTTTTGCTAACATTTGAGGGGGTAGCAACAACAGGAAAACTACAAACATTTTCCATGATGAGGCCTTTCCAGTCTCTGTCCTCCCAATTGAAGCTTCTCAAAACATTCACCCATGGGAGTGAATTTTTTTCTGTCCCTCACATGAAGATAGTTGAATAGTGTGGAACAAAAGCCATGTACCCATTTTTGAGCTGATGATACCAACAGAGCAGGAAAAGCATCTCACCCACGGTTTTGAAGGTGGAGAGGCAGAGGATCAGACAGACACAATTTTATAACAGACTGTTAAAGTTATAGTAGAAACATAATATATAGTAGGAATATAGTAGGAACCTGATGTATAAATAGCTGCTAGATTTTTCTTTCATATACATCAGATTGAACCATATCCTTAGATGGAAAAAAAAAAAAAAAAAAAAAAAAAAAAAAAAAAAGAAAGAAGAGCCAGGATCTCCATCTCTGCAGTGCTGAGTTACACCACTGATGCTTTGATCCTCTGGGTTTAAGGAGCACTAAGCTGGTTTTTACATCTGTGTAACTTAAAAGAGGTCTCTGTGTGTGTGTGAGTGTTCACCTGATCAAGTTTTGGGGACAGATATTCAGTGCATGTAGCCCTGCTCAGATAGCAATAAATCAGCATAGTTTGGCTGGCCCATTGGTTTCTTAGGAAGCCTAAAAATGCAGGACCAACATCTGCACTGGGAATTTAGCTCTTATCTAGAGCCCTTTAGTCAATATTTTAGCTGGTGTAAAATCCTGCTTTTTCTCTGAAATCACCAGGGTTGCAGACCCAGGAATCTGTCCCTCAGTGCCTGTGCGCGTATAACAGTGCTCACTGCGGCATCCGAGTGCTACGAAGGTTCGAAGTTCAGTGGGAGCTGCAAGGTCTCATTTTCACTTTCTCTCGTAGGTAGCACTGAGTTATACAATGCTCCACACGTGGATAAATCCCTCACTGCTTGCTCCTGCCACCTTATAGCACGGTCAGGGAAGAGGCAGAGTGCAATAACCGTGCCAACAGCCGAGGGACGTAACTACACACCGTGCATCGCGGGCTTGGAATAACCAACCGGTGACGTCATGGGCTGAGTGGGAAACATTTTTCAGTGGAAGCCGACAGCACCAAAAGGCTTGTGAATAACAGGAAAGAGAGGTATCGTGCTGCGTATTTCTGAATTTCTGCTCCACCCTGCTGTCCAGGAATGGCCGATAACTTCCAGTTTCCTCCGAGCGGCACGTACAGGCTACAGCACAGTGTCACAGGTTGCCATGTACTTCCCCCAAACCCAAGCACTCTCTGTAGAGAAGTATTTTGACTGTTTTGGCCAAGGGTAATTAGCACTGTGTGAATAATTAGTTTTTTCATTTAATACCAATGCTGCTACCGCCCTCTCCCTTCTCCTAGGGGTTTGGGCTGAGTTTACATTTAAACTTGATGGGGGGTGAGGAGAGGTTTGCAAAGCAAAAGCATCAAAACTATGTATCTTCAAACTGACGCAAAACATTTAATATGGCTTAAAGGAAATGCTTTTATTTAGGCTTCCAAGATCTTCTATGTGTTAAGAGCTTCCATTTACTTTCATCTTTTTAACTATAGGTGAATTTCAAAACAATGCCAGTTCAAAACAAAAGATCAAAAAGTTTTGTTTAAGAAATGCCAGACTGAAATGACATGATGTATATTTTCAGTTAAAGCCTTCACCAAATGAATCCAGATTGTCCAAACATTTGGTTCTTCCAGACTTTTTTTTTCAGAATTTGTTTTTCTGACAGTCTCCTGTTCTCTAGGACATGGCCTCATCAGTGAAGGTGGCTGAGAGGACGTCAAGGTCTGTCCCCATCCAGCAGCTGAATCCCACTTGGGTGCCAGCAAGCACGGCCCCGGCAGCTGCACCGCAGCCAGCCAGGTTGGGAAAACCCAGCTGCCCTCCTTTTATTTGAAAGCTGTACTTCCAAAGACAGCAACAGAACTGAGGAAGCTGCTATCAGCCATAATATGCTTACCCTGGCATTAAACAGAGATACAAGAGCGCCTGCTTTGCTTTATATTAACATAACTTCAACGCAACAGGAATTAATTTGATGGAGCAGTTTGGTTTGCCATGCTACCCAAACAGAGCAGGAATATGCTGAACTGGCCTGCTGTCTTTCAAACCACATTGATTGCACTTTGGGAAATAGCTGAGTCCCTGTGACCACATCAGGCCAGGGAAGAGATTGGCTACTAAGGACCAGGTTGTATCTGGGACAAGTCTCAGGAAAATGTGAAAACTACAACATAAGGGTGGAGCAGAACCTCAGCTGAGGTTAACCAAGACGCATCCATCAGCTGTAGGGTTGGATGGTTGTCTAGGCTGCAGCTCCTGAAAGAGTTGCATCCTGTCCTGCCCCTGCTGTACGACACTGAGCACACTTGTGCAGGTTTAGCAAGGGGACGAAGCTCCCGGGCTGCAATAAGCAGTGCCTTCACCCTCAGGCACGTAGGACAGGGTAACAACAGCACTGTGGGGCAGCCACAGGTGTTTGTCAGTCCAGTCAGCCTGGGCATTAGCTGGCATCACAGCAGTCTGAAGAGTGCTGCTCTTGAGATATGGCAGCCTGAAGGCTCTCTGTTAGGAGGGGCAGACTTCCCCAGTCTGGGCCACAGCTGTATTTATACAGCTCGAAAACCAAACAAAGAAAAGTGCTCTGGGGCACAGAGCTTTAGCACTCAGCCAGTGAGGATATTAAAAAGGAGGGGAGATAAGCAACTGAGAGCTTCATTTCCTCTCCCGCTTCTTTCTAATTTATTCTCTTGTTTATTTAAATGCTTTGCTTTGGGAAACTGAGGCTCCATTTCACAAAGGATTTAAAGGAATGTCATGGGCAGTTGGAGCTGCTAGGCAAGGTCAGCCTGGCTGCAACCCCCTCCAGCATGCAACAGGGAACTTAAGATAACCTCTTGTAAAGTCTTCTTGTGTCCAAACTCTCTTGCTCTAGCCTTTTTCTGAGCTGTCTGCCAAAAGGCTAAGTCACTGTTTCTCTGGGAAAAAGTGCCCAATATGTGTCTTACTTCTGGCATGTGCGAGATGGCTCTGAGGAGGAGGAGGATGCTCAGTTTGGTCATATAATGTTTGTTCTAAATATATAATGTTAACAGAGATGGGCCTGACCTACAGGGCCCATCTCTGACCTTCCTTACTGCTTGCGAGGGTTTGGCGTGCTGGAGGGGAAGGTCATCGCTCAGCGGCTCAGGGCCGCAGGAGAGGTCACGGTGAGGCATGTTTATTTTATGGACACACAGCACTTGTCACTTGGCTTCCTCCCTGACCCCCATCCTAATTCATCACTATCACAGCAATGAAAGTCCCAGAGTGGGAAGTGATGGCTGGGCATGTGACAGCAAAACAGCCCCAAAGACTGTTAACTTCAGGCTGCTCTTCCCCAGACCTGATCGGTGATTTGAGGTGACTCCCTCTGTGGCACCCCGAAGGGTCCTGCTTCTTAGGAGTCTTGGCGCCAGCACTTTCTGGCAACCCATCCCTGCAGTACATTTCAAGTTGAGCCAACAGAATCCGCAGTTCCCAAAAATTCAGGAAATATTAGCGGAAGTACCTCTTTAAAAGACGCAGGCACCTAATTCCTTCTAAAATAGGGAGTAACTAAGATGCCTAAATAAATGTCTTTGAGATACAAGACTTCAATTCACTCATTTTTAGAGCATCTTTCTTCCCTTTTAAAGAAAAAAAGAGAATGTGAGTGGCAGGCCCCGCTGCTCTGATGACTGGAGAGAGGAGCAACAGAGAGAAAAGCAGCACGCTGCCTCTATCGAAAAGAGCTGCCCGTCACGTGCTGCTCGATGTGTTTGGTGTGTCTGTGAGACAGCGCTTCAGCTGGCCTGCACTATGCCTTCCCCTTGCTCGTGGGGCTCTCTGGTCTCCCTCCCTCCCTCCCTCTCTCTCTCAAGAATTAAATCCCCAGTTAGATCTTTCCGTCGCTGGTTCTTGGAAGCTGCTGCGGCAGGCAAACAAGTCAGCAATCTGTCAGCGAGCTGGTCGGGGCAAATACTGGAGTGAGCGTTTGCCAGCGTTCGGTACGGGAGCGGGTGCACAGACGGGCTTTTTGTTCACCTGTCAGCGACTGAAGCAATTCTGTAGCTGTGTGGCAGATTGAGCAGCTGCACAGTGCACCCGGCAATGGGGAAACAGAGTGTGAGGTAAGACGAGCCTCAGAAAATGATACGTCTTTGCAGTTACGCAAAGCCTCCGTTTGTCAGCCTCAAAATATACACACCGCAGTTGTGTAGGTGATTTAAAATGGGATCTCCACCTCCAGCACAGCAAAGATGGGAGTTTGCACTCACTATTCAAGGGAGAGGCCCTTGAGAGGCCATCTCCAGGCTAGGACAGCAATGAGCTAGCCCTGAGACAAGTTCTTCCAAACTTCTGAGTTGCAATAGCTGTCCAATTGTTTCCAGGAACAGGAGTAACATGGCCTTAGAAAAGGCAGTATATTCTGATTCCCATCCCCTGTGTCATACATAGTGTGACTCTGCAAGGTGACTAACTTCACAACCAACCTTTGTGTTCAATAGCAGAAGCAATTACATCCTCTAATCTAAGGCTCTATGAAACATCAGATCATTATGAACTGTTAGTCATCCTCGTCCAGCACAATAAATGTGAATTACTTCAGAATTTCTTTGATTTGAAAAGAACTTTTAAAAATCAATTGCAACCATTTGCTGATCAGTACAGTTTCAGAGGATTTTTTTTTGATTAACTCCGATGTGCCCTAATTTGCTGAGAAACAACAGAACTTGAGTGAGTTATTTGGACAAGCCTTGCTATAAGATTCAGTTTCTGTGTTTTTCTTACCTCGCTCAGTCTACAGCATTCATCCATGTATTCATCCAGACTGTCACTTGTGGGGTACTTCTTCAGCTGATGTTCGTGGACCTGAAGGTCTTGCATGCTGCCAAAGGTCTCTGGGTAATGGTCAGCAATTGTCTTTGGCTCTTCTACAGGAGCTGGATTCGGAAGTATGTTTTCCCTGGGAAGGTTTGTCTCTCGGGTAGGTTGGTTTTCCAGAGATTGACTTTCACTTTGGTCAAAATGTTGTTTGGGACTTTCTCCTTTCTGAGTGACATCGAAGTCTTCAAGGGAAGCCGTAGGAACCTGCACAGCCTCTACCTCCTGGCTGTAGTATTCAGCTTGCTTTTCGCTCTCTGGGCCATGCTGGCTAGCTTTTCTGGCCCGCTCTTTGCATGTTCTCATTATCAGATGGTCAATTTCTGGAGAAGAAGAGGTGCTAAGCACCCCAGAGTCACAAAATGAGTCTCTGCTGTGAAGCACAAAGCTCTTCTCTGAACCTGTTGGTGTTGATGGAGAATTAGCTCCACTAGGCAGTTCAACACCTGAGTCCTCAGATTCAAATTTGGAGAATCTGTGAAGTTGGCACTTGGACTCAAAGGTGCTGAGGTCAGGTAGTGTGGCTACATAGTTTGTGCTCGCCGGAGTATCTGCATAATCTGGATTTGCTGGTGTGGCCACTGCATTCAGGTTTCCCTGGCAGTGCGGCTGGAGGCTGACGCCAGGAAGATGGGATTTTTCTGTGCAGTCTGTGTCAGCTGGAGGCTCAGGTATTAACCCTGGATTTTGAATTCCTTCATTGCTCAATATCTTCATATGTGTTAGCACAACTGTGTCCTCAGCAGGTGGGCTCTTCTTACCTGTTTAAAAAGAAACAAATAGTCATAAGAGACTGCAAAACTTGTCCTATTTTATAGTGCATCCCTTGCGGGATGTGAAAGGTAAAACCGTCCACACTAGTGAAGCAGAAGGGGGCACAGTTCTGATCTGTTTTTCTTGAGCTCTATGAAACTAGCTTATAGTCCAACAGAAGTGCTACAAAAGCAACGTTGTGTTTCATAGACCCAGACTGCTTCAGGGGGAGTCATAAATGCACACAGACTTCTGATTTAGTAGATAGGTAGAAAATCACACAGGTACTTAAATGACTTTCCAGTGATTTCATGTGTGCAGATGCAGAGGAGCACATGTTCTTTCAGCATGATAAACCTTAAGTCTAAAATATTTCCTCTGATTAAATTTATTGTGAAACAGCAGAAAAGGGCAAAACTAAATCTGGATTTCTACAGACTTGAGTGAATTTTGGGTTGCATCAAGTAAGTTGTAAACTGTTTAGTTAGCAGTATTCACTGCATACAGGCAGGTGATGAAAACCAGGTACTCATAGGAAAATAAAACCAGGCATTGTAGATATTTTTCACTCCCTGTATGGTTTTAACTATGAAATCATTTCTTTAAATTAAGTCCTACCTTCCTTGTAAAGAGAAAGGGTATGGGAACAGCTTTATTTATTAGGGTTTTTGCATATAGACAAAGTAGATTTGTTTCCTCATCACAGCTGTTTCACACAGTGACGTGGATGATCTATAGAACAGCCTCTGGATGAAAGGCTCAGTTGCATGAGCTGAAGATCAGACCTCAGGTTTCCTTCCTTTTTTAATTCAATATTTCACAGCCCAGACAGGTTCACAGAGAGCCAGTGTGAAAGCCCCACCTCCATCCCTTAGCAAACTGCAAATCTCAGATCCAAATCCATCTGTTCAAGGACTTGGGACCATGAATTGCTGCTATACAAAACTTGTTGCTCTAATATCTTTCTCTTCCTTACTGCCTGACCCAGAACACATCAAAGGGCTATAGTGCATTTGCTTTTCAGGATATCTTACTTCCTTCTTCGTTTCCTTTCATTCCCTTCCTCCTACCTTCCTTCCTTTTTGCCTGACATCAAATGAGCAGCTGCTTCAGAAACTCATACTTGGAAATGTAACCATTTGAAAGTCAGTAGAGAGGGGACCTGTGGCTGGAAGTAAAGCAAAGGGAGCTCCGTCACCCAGCCCTCCTTTGATGAACCCACAAAACTCTATTTCTGAAATAAGCCCTTTCTCTGCCTTCTTTCCTCCAGATTTTTAACTCATGGCAACGTCCACAGCCAATGGAGATTTTTTGACTCATTAACACCAAGCTATTACAACCATTTTCTACTTTATTTAAATTCTTTCTATCTTATGTTAAGACCTTCTTAGGATACCACTGAAAGATGCCCTTGACCATTCATAGGCAGCCATAGGTTTAATCTTTTACATTGGATTTGCAAAGGGGCTGAGGGAGATAAAGAATCCTACCTGACGGGCTTTTGATGGGACTTGGATACACACAGCTTTTAACCCTCTAGCAACATAAAGAATTGCACCTGCTTCCCTTGGTGGCATTCACAGGCGTCTCTCCACTGTGAGAAGCCATGTCTGGGGCAGTCATGGCTGTGATGAGCACAAGAGAAAGACTTTTCCCTGTGGAAATGACAGGGGAAAACTTTTCAGGAGCTGCCTGCGCTGGGCTGGGCAGCCCCCCTTCATCCTCTCGGGATGAAGGTGCTGGTCCCTGAACTGCAGACAAGCAATCGGGAGCCTGGCTTGCTGCTTCATGCCCAGCAAAACACCGTCAGTGATTCCAGAGGCCTGGGGGAGGAGCATCTTTATTAATATGGAGTGAAAAGGGTCACCTCCCCAGGCCCAAACACCTCCTCCAACACCTCTGCTCTAGAGATAAAGCATCGTAATTGCATGAAAAAATGAAAGCTTAACAGGCTATTCTGATGGTCTTACCACATCAAATGGCACAAATGGCTAAAAAAACCACTGGGAGCCGGCTAGAAAGCAGCTGTTGTGCTGCATTTTCTTTTTAAGAACAAATGATGCAGCTGCCATTCTCACCAGAAATGACTGTATGCAGTGGTAGTCCTTTCCCACAGACATCTGATTGCCTTCATTTATTAATCATGCCATGCTTGCATTTCATTGGAGATTCTCTCACTGTCTTTCAATCTGCCTTTTTTTTTCTTGCTTAACCGGTTTCACCCTGGCCTACACAAATATTTCTTTGTCTGAAATCAGGAAGCAACATATTAAAATGAGGTCTCTGTGGTTACAGAAGGAGATGTTGGGTGCCTTAATTCATATTTTTGATGACTACAAAAGCCAAGTTGTGTACCAGAAAGTTTGGTGGGAGGAGGAAAAATAAACAAATGAGGAGAAATAGTCTCTGACCCCTCACGAGAGGGTGTCCTGAATGCCACTGACTCCAGCACTGAGAAAGTTTTGTGCTGTGAAATCATGGTCCTTCACTCTCCCAGCCTCCTTGGCCACTAGCAACACAGAATGCTTTTGCAGTAGTTGGTCGCTCATCAGTTATAGGCTACAAACCATTGACCAAGGTAGTGACAGGTCCTGGTAACCACAGTGTTTGAGCATTTGGGGGGATTAATCCTCCCAGAACCCTGTGATAACACAAAATGTTATCATCCCACTACCACAGGTTTGGAAACAACACAAAGGACAGCACAGTTTTGCAACACATTTAGGCATCTCCAGCTCATTCATTCAATCATAATTCCCATGGTGAGTGAGGTCACCTATACTACAGTGAGAGACCTCCAATGATTAAGGTAGTGACCTGAAACTCAAGTTCTTGTTTCACCTCACTAACAGAATAGTCTCTTCTTTCTTCTTATCAGCTGGGTTATGCACTCTAAACCATGGTTCTTCCAACAAGCAGATCAGTCCTGTTACAGATCCCAAAAGAGGCACACACAAGTGCTCTTTCAAGCACTTTGCCAGCAAGCACCAGAAGGGTGGAATTGAAGCTCATCTGTGCAGCTACAAAAACAAATGGGCCAGATCAGACCCTCAGCTGCTATAAATTAGCTCATTTCCAGGGAACCTACCAGAGGTTGTGTCAGATGATTCTAGTTCACACAAGCTTCTAAGTGGTTCGTACAACAACACTGGAGGACCATCCATAGCAAAGCAGGGATGGTGGTATGGGAGTGAATGCCTTGCAGAGGTAAGGTTACAATGCTGTGTGGAGGCTTCTGAAAGAAGGTGTGAAGAAGAGCTTCAGTGAGCTGAAGGGTGGCATTAAGGTTGGTAAAATCTATTTACTTGTGCTGGAGGCTAGCCAGGTTTGACACTGCTGCTCCCTGGGAAATCAGCCAGGGCTTTTTTTTGCTTTCTAACAGCTGGCTGGGACCTTGGTGCAGCAGTGCTGGAGGGAGTGGAGGTGTGTGTGCATGCTTAAGAACCAATATTGCTGCCTGCAGAATCTCTGGAAATGCACGGCCAGGCCAAGTGCTGTTGCAATTTGACTTGTGCTACTTGCTTAGTAGCTGTCTCAAGGGGTTATATGGCTCTGTAATCACAGCAGAGATAAAACAGGATTCCCTGGGCTGTAATGCAAGTCTCTAACAAACAGACAGTGACAGATGTGTACAACCTTGAGCAACTTGCCAGCCTTCCTGTGCCTGCAGAGTTGGAGGGTAAGACTGCCTCCCATCTCATGGGGAGGTGGTAACAGGGACCTAGCTAATAGCTGAAGGTAACTAATAAGGAGTGAGAGTAATAGATGTGTCCCAGCTAAATCTCCAGAACCTCCCTTTGCTTCACTTCCAAACTGCTTTCTAGGATGCTTCTCTGTTGGCAGTTAACAAAGCCTGGCAGAGATGCTCAAGTCCTTCAAAGGTGGATATCCTCACATCAGCTGCTGCCCCAAGTCTTCCTTCCCTGTCCTTGGAGTCTTAGTTTAAAATCTCAAGTGTCCTTTTCTAAGTACATTTTTCCTGTTGCACAATAACCACCAGCTGCCAGACAGAGCCGAGTGCATTAATATAGAGATCTCTGATCTAAGGGAGGAGGATGAATGTCAAAGCATGAAATTTCTTTCAAGCAGCTTTTTCTAAATAAGCTGTATGCAAGAGACACTTGAGCAAGCTCCCAGGCATTCCCACTCCTGCCCAGGTCCAATTCCTGCAGAAGCTCCCACCCTTCCAGTGAAGAGAGCCAAGGCCTGTGTTCAATTCCCCAAGCCTCAGACCATTCAAAATCCAGGCCTAGCTTCTTATTTTATAACTATGCCTGGTGGGCAGGGAGAAAGGAGACCTAAAGCAGTGTTTCACTGGCTGTTCTTTCCATGCAAGCCCTGTTAAGCTCTGCTAGATCCCCAAGAGCAGGCCTTGGCCTCTGCTACACTGACTCAAGAGTGCATCACTGCACAGGACCCTTAGATGTATCTGGCTAATAGCAGTACAGATGATGGAAGGGGTCGAGCTGGCAGTGGGATGACAGGCGCTGGCAGTGGCAGCACAGGACTCCGAGCAGCTGGTATAGTACAAATCCTGCTAATCGTGTCAGCAATAATGCCGCTCTGCGCTGCTCTCCCTGCTTCGGTCCCGTGTGTCCACCCGTTTTTTCAAAATGTTCATCCTGGTTTGTAGGCGGTTTGGTATGGGAAGTATGTGTCAAATCTGTGCACAGTGGTTGGCCCAGTTAGGGTCAAACCTCTGCTTGTCTCCACCTGCCTTTGTGATACTAGTGCGTGATGGAAGCATTAGAGCCATTGCAGCCCTCTGCTTGTCACCAGGGCTGCTGCAAGGTTCGTGTGCGCAGCAAACCTGTGTGTGGTGCCATCAGGGTCATTGAGGGTTGCAGTCCCAGGCAGAGGCACAAGGTGACCAGTCTAAACCTGCTTGGAGAGTCCATTCTGTTCCCTGCTCCTGTGCAATACAGGAGACACAGCCCTCTCTTAACTTAACTCCAGCACTCTAAAACTTTAATGTGGCACAGGGACAGAGCACAAGAGTGGGCATCACCAGTGACTGCTGGAAGAAAACGTCTAAGCAAGCAGAGCTGCCCTGCAAAGGAAGACAAGTCAAACCCTTCATTCCTACTAGTATGCTTCATCTTGAGGCTTCATCTTGAGCATGGGAAGCAAGATGCACTAGCTAAGCCCCAGAAGGGCGTTCTCAGGACTCTGTAGAGGACTGGTGTACCCTGCCTGGCTCCAGCTGTGTCAGGATTCAGTGCTATGAGGTCAGGACAGGCTCTGTGATGGGACTGAGCACAGGGAGAGATGATCGCTCTGTATAGTCTTTTGAAGCGTTATTAGGCAGCGGTAACTAGTGGATGGGAGTCAAGCTGATGATTTAAGTGAAAGACTGCCTCTGCCATTCAGTCCTTGCATTCCCTCACTTTCCTTCCTTCCTTTACGAAGCATCTCCCTTTCTGTCGCCTGCTAAGTGTTCTCTAATACTTCTGGGGCAATACAGCTCAGGTGGTATTTCCCTTTTACTGCAAAGAGGGAATTTTTTTCTTGCTAACGATGAGGTCTCAATTTCCCACCATTTAAGAGAGAAAGGGTCACTTCCTTTCTGAAACAATAAGCATTTTTTTTGCTGCTGACTCTTCCACCATATGTGCCGAGGGTGCGGCTGGATTATGGGGCTGCGTTAGCACCTCATTCTTGGCTCTAGCCCATTAGCAGCCCTGATGCAGTGTGCAGAAGACACATTATTTTCTTAGGGGGGCAATGGTTGTGTCTGGCATAGTCCTGTGGCCATGGGGAGCTGTATGGACAGGACACCTAGTACCTGGAAGAATCATATCACTCTTATACCATCAAAGGAACCAGCAACCACCCTCTCCCTCCCAATTGCTCTGCTAGGATGGAAATCTATCTCCACCAGGCTTTGTCGTTGACTTCCATGGGGTGAGGATTTCCCTGTCTCCTGATGTTTCATGGGCCTGGTGATGCTGGAGGGGCTGCTTGGCTGGCACCAAGGCTCTGCAGACAGGTTGCTTCCCCAAAGCTGTGCTCATCTGCCCCAGTGTACAGGGGCTCCATAGGGCTCTTGAGCTGCCCCAGCTCAGCAAGGACTTCCTAACAGTCAGGACAACTTTTAGTCAAATATGTTTCTGTGGGAGGTTATAAGAAGGTCTCATGGCCCCCTTCTTGATGTACCAGTTACAGCCTCCATCTACATAGGCAGAAATTTGTGGAAAATGTGAAAATCACTGCCCTAGAAATGGGTTTTACTACTGGAACTGTCACTTTCAAGGCCTCTTTTGTTGAGGACCACATTCCCAACTGGAGGTTGTGAATATTTACACAAGAGACCTCATTTTCAGGATTTTGGTTTTTTCCAGCTTGAGAACTGAAAAACACGTGGATTTCATGGGAGTACAAATATGGCTTCATTCACTGAAAAGTTGAATGAAAAGGAATAGTTATGACAAAGCTTTAATCTTGTACAGTCCTTGCACAGAAAGCACAAAGTTCTCAGGTCCTTTGGTTACAAAGTGCTTTTTGGTCTTTCTACTGGTAAATGTGTGGAGTTACTATGGATGATAGTTTAACATAATGGGACCAGAAGTGCTATAGACCCCCTACAGCTGCATCAGGTAATGATAAATCCAATACGAAATAACTGCTGAGCAAATGATAACTGAGTTCAAGGATTCTCTCTGAAGAGTCATTCATAGCTTAAATGTGTATGTTTTAGAGGAGACAGTGATAGCTGTTTTCAGGCATTTTAGTAGCAATGAGTGGATGATGGGAGATTGACTGTTTACAAATGGATATAACTGGGTGAACTAAAGAGGAAATGGTTTTCCAAGTAGAGGCCACTTGACAGTTTTACAGCTTGCTTCCATTCAGTCTAAGTGACCTGTGAAGCTTTTGAAAGAGTGACAAGTCTGATAGATTAGTGACCTCTGGCAGAAAGTCCTGGGGCACATCAGGGCCCTGCAGATCACCTGGATTATTACAGTTATTTATGCATGCTGGCAATCACCCATTTTAAAGCCAGCCCTGGCCTTGTGCGTGGTGCTAGCTAAAAAACTGCATCAACTTCTTTCTGTACCTACTGTGCAACTAATTTCCTTAGATATCTAATTAAAAGGGAAAACATGACCAAGGGCCATTTCAGTGCACTAGGATCGTGCCTAGGTCTTGACTAATTTGGAACACAGCTGTTCCTGGGGGCCTCAGCTATGCCAGTCACCTACCATGCTGTTCTGTAAGGCTGTCGGAGGTGACAGCTCTTGCTAAAGTCCTTCATAATCATTCTCTGTGGAAGAATGCCCATTTAGGGGAAAGATTCAAAACCTGAAATAAAGGAAATAGTGGCTGAGTTGTCCTATAGAGCTGAGCTGCCCCTGCTGTCCCCACCAAGAATCTGCTGGGAGTGGATGCTGGGATAACTGCAGATTCAGAGATGGTAGCAGTTCTTTCCAGAAGAAATGACAAGAAATAGGCTTGCAAAAGTATTCTGACCTCCTTGCCTGGGAAATAAACTACAAAAATAAACCTTTATCTACAACTTTTCTCTCAGTGCTGCTGTTGCCCTCCCTTAATGGAAACACCAGCAGCTTAGCTGTCAGTGAATTCAGAAACCCATCTGTGTTGCCCACAAACCTTTCCAAGCAGGGGAATCTTCTCCTTTTGCCTTTTTGAGCATGCAAGGTGAACTTGGCCTATCAGGCATGGGAAGACAGTGGGTCAAGACTTTGTGTTTTTGAGGTCACTTCATACCTCAGCTGATCCAGCTGCACAGGTTCAAGCATCAGGAACTCTGCAGAAGAGTATCCTCTAGAGAGGGGCCTCTGTCCACAAGTCATCTTGGAGCTGGAGAGAGGACAGGCCTGCACTAACCAGGAGAATAGTGGACTCCTTTTAGCTTAAGAGAACCCAGGAAGGATGAAGTGCCACTGTGGAACTGGGTATTTGGCAGCAATTTTCCCAAATATTACAATCTAGGAGTGAGATTTTTTTAATGGCTGTCACTACTTTTGTCCCATTGATATTTTGAAGACCCGTAATAACTGCTGATACATTCCTTCATTTGGGAGTGTGGCAGAAGGAAACACAGGCTGGTATCTTTACAGCAAGAATCTATATAGTTATTTCTCTCTGTAATTCACGATCAGACCTGCAAAATAGCACAGAGGTCACTTGGTACACAGCTTGCTAATGCACCTGAGCTGACAGTGATGGAAATAAATATTCTATACCTTAGCAAAACTGTCAAATTTGATCTTTCCTTGACAGTCTGATTTGCAAGCCATGGCATATCACACTGGGGTATTCTGCCAGAAAAGTATTAGCAGACATGAGGCACTTAGCTGTCATCCCTGGGGAGCAAGTTCCATCCCTGCTATGTAGTAATTCAGGTTTTATTGCCTATAATAAGCTTGGATAAACAGTTGTCCTATGGCTCTACAGACTGGAGCAATTAAGATCCCAGTGCTTCTGCTGAAGTCAGAGCAACTCATGAATCCTGTCAGAAAGGTCACTTAAGCCATTAACCTGTTTGTTATGTGTGGTCTTTGCTGTCCCCAGGCAAAACCCTGGAGAGCCTTCAGCTCGCACAGGGTAGCAATGGGCAGGTGGCATTCCCCAGAGGGTAGGTCTGAAATCATTC
Organism: Rhea americana; assembly: GCF_003343005.1. NCBI lineage: Eukaryota > Metazoa > Chordata > Aves > Rheiformes > Rheidae > Rhea > Rhea americana. The sequence goes on from NW_028186490.1 coordinate 554,321, forward strand.
ATGGTGGCAATGAGAGAGAAGAGGATTCTTGTCATTTTGGCTTTCCTAGGGCCATACAAGGAGCTTAGTAGGATGACAAGCAGGGGTAGGTGATGCAGAGCTCTGCTGCTGCAGTAGACTGAACTTGCTGATGCAAGGTGTCCTGCCACCAGAGCACCCTCTGTTCCAACAACTCTTGCAAAAAGCAGGGTCAGATCCAGCCTACTGCATCTGATGACCCCTGACTAAAATTTGCCACTCCAAAAATGTTCACTTGTGATGCGGTGGCTGTTTTGCCTTGGATAGCCCCACATCCTATTGATATGAGACTTGAAGGGGTCCCACTAGTATTGCTGGACTAGTCCATATCTATCCTCCAGGACCTCCTTGTAATCCCCTTATCCCATCTCCATCTCTTCTCATGGGGGAGCACATGGGTACCTGCTTTTGCTCTTTTTGTTTTAGCCCTCAGATTTCCTTTCTGTCTCTGCAGTACTCGATTCTCACCCTGTGCTGCTGGGCTGTGTTCCCTTCTCCTCTCTCATCATTCCTCACTTGCTTTCTCTCAGCCTGCAATGCCTGGCCACTGAGCTGCTCATTACGAAAGCAGTGATGATACAAGGAGCTAAGGAGGTATCTGGTTTGCGTTCTCTCTCCCAAGCTGCATTTGGAGATGCATTTTTAAAGTTCTTGCCATGAAACTTGCAAGAAAATGCAAGTTCTTGGCTCTTTCTGAGTTCAAGACATGGCCCAAGTCAGGACACAGTATTTGATGTCTCCTTGCAGCTAAGATGATTAGGAAGCTCCATCCTGGTCTTCTACTTGGAGAAACTCCAGCTCAATTTCTCTCTGATTCTTGAATGCCCTGTGTGATATGTCTGTTCTCCTGCCATGGGCTCCACCTATATCTGTGGCTGTAATTCCATTCGGGTGCTGAGGGATGCTGCCCTGTGGCACGGCAAGTCCCCTCTCGCCTTACTCTGCTGTAAGGCTTGTGCTGTATTTGGGGTGGGGGGGGGAGGGTAGGGACACAAGTTCAGAGCCAAGTTATCCCCAGAAGCAGGGAAAAAAGAAAAAGGCTGCCTCCGCAGTTTTGTAAGGTAGCATCTCTTCAAACACTCCACATCTGGCAGCAGGGCTGGAGTGCTCTCCTGGACGCATTGCATTAGAGCAGCTTTTCAAGCCAGCCCTTTGTACTGTTGGTAAATGCAGTCTCCAAACTAAACGTGGGCACAGCCATGTGCTTCAGCAACCCTGGCTCGCAGAGCACCAACAAGGGCATGTAAGAGGCTTCAGCTCACACTAGCTTCCCCCAACCCTCCTGACTGGGAGAGCCTGGAAGAGAGCTCTCAGCAGTGGATGACAGAGCATGTGCCCATGGACATGGCAGCCAGTGGCAGTCTGAGGAGCTGCCTGCACTGCAACAGTTCAGAGACACAGGGGTGAGCTTACAGGTAGGAAGTTGAGACCCTGGGGAGCACAAATGGCTCCAGCAGATGCTTTGCAGCATTTTAGCTATACCACTGTTGCCTAGCCCAACCTGCTTAGAGCCTAGCAAGCTCTGCCTGCAGCCACCTCCGGGCAAAGCAAACTGATCCAGTGCAATGTTGTTAACAGGGACAGAAACCGCAGCCCTAGTTTCCAACTGGTGCAAGCCAAGCTGCTGGTAAACAAGGCTGACAAGGGGGTTCTGCTACCTGATCTTGCAGTCGTGAAGCCTGAAGAACTTGCTAAGATGTAAGATATACCAAACCCATCAGAACTGAAAGAGCAGGCTCAGCAAAGACTCAGACAGGTGGGGCCACACCAGTTACTTTGATGACAAACTTCCACAGTTGCATCTAATCTGCTGCAGATTCAAAGATGCCTTCCCTGCCTTGGTCGCCTCATCTTCACTGAACAGGAGGAAGAGAGACTAAAATCTCTCAAACGCTGGGTAACTTTGGTTTGTTGGGGATACATCAGCCTAGGGAATTACATCCTTGCCAGTATGCGACAAAATTGCAGGGCTGAAGGACAGATCTGACCTTCCTCACGTTAGTCGAAACCAGGACAACCCCCTGGGAGAGCACGAGCGCGGTCTGCATTGACATCTGCCCAGACGCTAAATCCCCTGAAGCTTTCAGCCCCGTTGCCTGCCTGCCTTCGCGCACAGACAGATCGCCCCGAGTCACAAGGCTGCCGTCTTTCCGGCTGTCCTCTCGCAAGCCTTTGCCCCTCTCCTCCCGCAAAGCGAGCGTGTTCCTGCGAGAAAGCGAAGCGCCTCCTTAGCCCGCTCCGCTCCCCGGAGGAGCGCGGTGCCGCCCGCCCGCCCAGCCCTTACCTGGGTGCGCGCAAAAGCAGCCGGCGAGCAGCGAGCGCAGCATTA
>NW_028186490.1:557002-645357 GCF_003343005.1 Rhea americana
CGGGCGGCCAGCGGGGACCTGCGGAGGGAGCTGCCCTGAGGAATGCGTCTCCTTCGGCTGATAAGCCGGGATGACGGGAGGGGTTTGCACTACCTTTGCAACCCCCAGAGAGAGAGAGAGGGGCAGGCGCGAAGAAAAAGCAAAATATTTCAGCACTTGCATAATGTCAATAAACAACCCTCCCTCCTCGCACAAGTGGCAGGAAAGGAAAGGCTGGAATGTTTTGGGTGGGGAGGACAGAGTGGAGCAATGATTTTTCTTTCTTTCTTTCTTTCTCTATTTAAATCCCGAGTAATGGGTTTGCAATGCAAAACTCTGCCTTGGTTGTAATGGGGCTGCAGGCTATAGCTGGGAAGGGTGAGGGGGAACCGGCAGGACCGTGCTGGGCGCCAGCTCCCGTGGGCGCGTTTGTGGTGTCGCCCCACTGGAGCGAGCCGTGAACACGCAGGCCCGGCCCGGGGAGCCCGCTGCGAGCCGAGCCGAGCTGGCCGAGCCCACGCTCGCTTGAACACGCAGGCCCGGCCCGGGGAGCCCGCTGCGAGCGGAGCTGGCCGAGCCCACGCTCCCTGGGCGCTCTGCGTACGTGCCTCTCTGCACGGGGTGAGAGCTGCCCCTCAGGCTAGGTTTAAGCAACACAACCCCCCTGCAGCCCACAGCCTGATAGCCTATCCGGGGTCTCTCTGCTCTGTTTGCCAAGAGATTGCCAGTCCCTGCCAGACTCCTGCTGACTGTCAGGAGAAAATGTGCTGCTCCTCTGGTTAAACCAGCCCAGCTCTCTCGGCTTCAGCTGTCGCAGGGTCAGGGGCCCGGAGGAGACCACAGACCGGCTGTGGGTGCTGCCCAGGGTTGGATCTGTTCAGAGCTGGCCGTTGAGCGATCCAGCCCAGCTGGCCCTAACTCTGCTCTTTGGATGCTGGTTTTTGTCCCACACCTCTGAACCAAACCCGGGCCAGATATCCCTGCTTGTGGTACGGGTCCGTGCAGTTTGCCAGTTTGCACCAGCTACAGCTTAAAAACAAGCGATTTAACTGGCCTCATTTCCCCATCACAGTTGCTCTTCTATTTAGCTATTATTTTGTTGTTCCCCAGCTCTTGTCGTCCAACAGAAGGCATTCTGTCCTTCTGTTGAGAAACGTCCTCCCCGTGCTGGGGGCCGTACCGCGCTCCACTGCGGTGGGACGGCGCGTCTGCGGGCAGCACCGAAGCGCTGCCCTCGCAGCCCTCGAGGTGCTCTGCGGGCGCCCAGCGCCTGCCCCTGCGGGAAAGCTGAAGAGCATTGTGTCCGGGGCTGGTGGGATCAGGAGGCCGTAAATTCCCTCAGGGAAGGAGGTCCCCATTTCTCCCACTGAGGCGGTCCCAGGCCAGGGACGGGGTGACCGGCTGCACCCCTGCCCCAGCATACAGCTGCTTTTCTCCGCTCTCTCGTCACCCTGTTGCTACTGGGGATGTCCCTCATGAATGTCACAGCCGGCCCCAGGCCCACGCACGGCAGGGACCACTCGGGTCACACTGCTGGGATGGCCACGGTCCAGGTGGTTTTGGGAAGGGATAGAGCTGGGCCTGTCCTTGGTAACCTCCCCTCTGCCCTGCCCTGCACTGCTCCTGGGTTAGAGACCATTTTATAGGGCCAAGTGAAGACAGGTCCTTCCTTCGGAGGAGCTGCAGATGGATGTGGCTAACGAAGTGGTCAGGAGCGCTCACAAGAGGGTGGCAAAGGAAGAGCTCAATGCTTATAACGAATCTGTATTTCCAGCAAGTTTCCCCAAGGCCAGTCGTTGGCCCCACAGTGCAAGCGGTGCCGAATTTCGTACGGCAGAAGGTGTTGGGCATGTTAGGTCTCTCCAGGATAAAGCCATGCTGTGGGAGTGCTGAGTTATCAGAGCAGCTGAAAGGCCATTTGCAGGTGCCTGAGCGCGGGTTCAGTAGTGCAGTCAGCAGCCAGAGGCGTTTTGGGGAGGAAGTGCTACCATCTCACCCCCAGCCCCAGTGCTGCCAGATCCTGGCTTGGTTTACACCTTCCTTTCCTCCTGCCATAGAGGTCGGTGGTTTCATACACTGCTCAACCTACTCCAATATCACTCAAGGGCTTTTTTTTTTTTTTTTTTTTTTTTTTTTTAAGTAATTAGTTTGGAGATAGAAAAGCTACTGTGCCGATGTCTATATACAACTGCAATTCAAAGTGCTCTGGGCAAGACGAAGTGCATGGGATAATTATGGCATGGCACATTCCCTTTTTAATGATAATGTAGACCATTTTTCCTTCCTGTGAAGGCTTCTCCTATCCAACCTTTCCTGATGAGACGTTCCCTTAAGTCAGGTTCAGCTCAGACCAAATCTAAGAGATACTGAGAACTGTAGCCAGCATTTTCAGATATGTCTTGGGATTTGATGCTGTGGTTTCAGGGTCCTGTTCCCAGAGAAATGACTGATTTGCAGTAAAGAAAATGTTTGATACCATCTGAAAACTAGGTTCCTAAACAAAGTCTTGAACTGGCCATTTCTAGGCTCAGTTTACCTCCTTGCTCTCAACAAATGCTTGGGGCCAACAGAAATTACTCTGCTACCAAAATGTAATAAATAAAAAGAACCAGTGACAGTAAGCCTTTGAACAAGAATAAAAAATCCCCTGGAATGCACACAAGCCAACTATTTGAGCCCTAGGCTAGGGCAAAACTTGGAATGAAATGGCTGGAAATTGATACAAGATTTCAGTACTCTAGGTGCTCTTACAAGAGACTGTGCTTGTATGTATGCAGCTCATCATTAATATTACAAGTGTCCTGTGTTGACACAACATGCTTCAGTGTTTGGAGTCCAGAGGGACCCATAAAGCTGTGGTTAGGTGTTGTTCCTGGTTATTTTTGTCTACATTTGAAAAGTTTTAGAAGCACGACTAGCATGACTACATTGGTTTTAAAAAAACTATGTATTTTTTCAACTCATATGTATTGTCTGTATCAGCATTGAAGCGTTTTACACCTAAGTAGCCTAGCACTGGACCAGATAAAATTATCATATTCTTAGGACTTTTACTGCAATATAAAAGCACCTATCTAAAGCTCTCCCCCGCCTTTTTGTGATCATATAATTATGAGCAGTAAACAGCATTGATTCCAGCCCTCATCAAAAATAGCCCACAAGCAAGAAACGAAAGTGGCATTTGCTTCACGTGTCCAAAACTGAGGAAAGTGCAGAAAAGGAAACTGGTAATTCGTGTCCTTTGCTCCAAACCTCGAGCCCCCCAGCGCAGGACAGGTCACATGCGTGCTACACAAACCCGTTGGGCCTGGTTGCTGCTGCAGGCCAGCAAGAAGGGACGGATGCTTCCACCTTGCAGCTTCTCCCCTGCTCTGATAGCAATAGTGCTGCCTCTTCTCACCGTTCACTGAGGAGCTTTGAGATGGGGGTCGTTTTTCTTGCAGTCCCATCAGGGTGGGTTGGGGAGCTGGGGCAGAGCTGGGGGCGAGAGGGCAGGAGCGCAGCCCCCCAGCTGGCGGGACGGCCCCGGCCACAGAGCGAGGCTGGACGGCCGGCACCTCGCGAGGGTGCCCTGGGTCCCGGCACGCGCTGGACGAGCCCGTCGCCCGCAGCTGCCTGCTGTGTGCTCCCAGGTGCCGGCTCGGGTTGTGTGCCGGGGCTCTTTCCCTCTCATCCCCACACTGAAAGTGTGCACGTAAGTGTTCTCCAGGTTGCACCCGGGGCAGGAAATTCCCTCCTGACTTGCAGAGGATGTATCAGGGAAAGAAAAAAAAACTCTTAGTCAGCAGCAGCTTCATTTCTGGTAGATGCATCAGCTTCCTCAGCCGTAAGAAAACTCTCCGCCCCAAGAAGCCTCCGAGTGTGGATAGCTGGGTGGCCGGGGCGCAGCTGCATCCTACCCTGCTCGTCACCCGGGTGAGCCTCGGGGCTGGGAGGAAGCGGACGTCGGAGCAGGCAGCCTGTGCCCCCGGAGGAAGGCTGAGGGCTGGCGGGAGCTGCCCCGGCACATGGCCCCCTTGCTGGGGCAGCCATGAGTTTGGTGTTTAGGTGCTGTGATCCCCAAAAGTGGCGGCTTCATTTTCGTTGCTGCCGGGAGCACCCACAGCTCCGTTCGCTCAGCAGAGGATGGGACTGGGAGTCCCGTGCTCCTGAAAGTCCCGGGGCTGGAGCAAGGAGGGGGACAGCACAGCTCCCATCTGTAAATGACCGAAATAACATTTCCTTCTCCACTTTTTCCACCTTGTCTATTCGAATTGTGAACTGCTAGGGCAAGTGCTGTTTGTAACGTGATGTATTCCCAAGTTTGGCAGCTGGAAAGCAAGACGCCTACTTTAGCGGTCGCTCTTAAAACTGTGCAGGCCATGCTGCGGTGCCTCTGCACCCCCATTGCTAATGTGCGCTGCCGGGGTTGAAGTCGCCCCTGCATCTTCCTCCGAGAGTGACTGCTACTGTCCGCAGTCAGACACTCGGCAACTGCAAAGGAGAGAGCCTGTCAAGTGTGATTCCCTGCTTTGAAAAACTTCCTGAGAGCCAAATTACGCCGTGGCAGGACAGAGCCCGGGGCACGTGTGGCTTTGTACGGGCGAGCTCTCCTGGCTGGGGCAGGTGCTCCCCTGCTGTTTTGCTTGAGGCAGATCCCCTGTGCAAATAACTTCACCTCCTGCTGCTGCAGCTTGTCTGGCAGAACAGGATTTTTGTGAGTAGTTTCAGGACCCATTTTTAAGGTGTGCAGCCCCCAAATCGCAGGATTCCTCATGCACTGAAAGGGCCCCCCCACCTGACGTGAATTATTTGTGGTGAAGAAAAATACATTCCAGTATCGCTGTCCTTGTGGTTTTCTCACTGAAGCACACAATGAAATAACTGTCAATCTTTCATCATACGCATATATTAGACCTCATTTTCCATCTTGCTTCCTGTCCCCTGTAGTTAGAGGCCGGATCTGGACAGGTTGCTTGACTACACCCTGGTTTGCCTTTTACACCTGCAGAGTGGCACAGAAGGACCCTGTGCAACGCAATCAACCCCCTGACTTGAACACATTTTCTCTCATGCTGATCCGAGCAAGGGTTTGGGCCATGTCTAGCAGCAGGATATTGGATCCATGTGATAACTGACCTGGGGAGAAGCAAGCAGAAAAGACGGCAATAATGTCATGCTACGGACATGCAGGACCGGGAAGCCCTGCCGGAGGCAGCTCTCGGCTCCAGCCCTGCGGCGAGGTCCCGGGAAGCCGCTCTGCGCCCTGGCACCCTTCCTCTTCTCGCTCTGCTGAGGCCAGGATTTCCCAGGGCCAGGGTGGTCTCTCCCAGCTTAGTGCCATAGGGCAGCTGCTTAGTGGGCAGGAAAAAAAAAAAGTTTCAAAGAGGAAAAGGAGGAAATACATAACATTTGCATTCCTGTAAACAGAGGTTTCCAGAAGACACCGATTTCCTGTGGAATGCTCCTCCTGCTAACTTGGCAGTGGCCTGCACATGTACGGTTTGTCCAGGTGAAGGTTTGGGGTCAGAAAAGAGGAAGCTGTTCTATCGCAATCCCCTTACAGTGCAAAAAATAGCCTGCTGGGAGAGCGAGAGGCTCTCCCGCCTGTGCTGTGCCATGTTAACCCCTACAAGTCTTGTGTCTTGCTGCAGACACTTGTCTCGGTCTAGCTGCACCGCAGTTTTTGCTCTTCCCTCAAGGAGTCTAATAAATCAGTAAATAAAACAAGCAAAGCCTGTCAGCACAGGCCAGCCCCTCTGAGCCTTCTGCCCCTTGCATGCAGATGCTGCTGCTCTAAGCGGTTCGTGCAGTGCAGCCGGGGGGGGGGGAGGGGTAGAGCTACCCACCAGCTGAATGCCTCGGCCCGTTTCTGGTTACTGACACGTTCATCAGCCTCTCCAGAGTGGGGACAGCTCAAATTGCAAGACCACTTTGGATCCTGGAGCATGATCCTGGCTCTTCCTGCTGCTGCAGGAGCCTCCCATCACCCCGCAAGAAGCAGCAGGGCCCTACACTGACTGCCTTCTTGACTATTTTAGAAATCAAGTCTTCCACAATTTCCTTTTGCTCTCCTACAGGTTCCCTCCACTTTCTGACACTGATGGTTGACATACGGACAGCAAGGGCTCCCTGGAGAAGGATCAGCTGCTTCTCCTCTCCTCATGCCCAGCAGGCACAGGCATCTATCCAACATTGCTCTCCTGTCTGGCCACAGGTGAGGTGTCCAGATGGGGTACTTGAGCCCAGCTGTGTCGGGGCAAGCTCCCTGCCATGCAGAGGGAGCTCAGTGGGGAGAAGGATGATGCTCAGCTGCTGCCGGGTCGTGGGGAGTGCATTGTGGATCACGCCAGCTACACGCCAGGAAGGTGGTGGGAGGAAGGCTAGGCATGAGGACAGAGATGCCGCCAGGGGAGACACTCAAGGGAGCTGGTGAAGGACAGGAAAAGCCTCCAAGGTGTCCAAGGAGCAGGACAGCCCCTCAGGAAGGAAGGAAGGGTGGAGGCCAAGCCAGGGTGGAGAGAAAGGCGCCTTGTTTATCTGCAGGACCTGGGTGTCAGGGGAGGGCCAGGGGATTTTTTTGGGAGGGTGAGCCACGGCAAGGGGCACATTGGTCCTGGGCACTCCTGGGGCAACTGCTGTGGGAGACCGGAGTCAGAACAGGCAATGAAGCTGTGGCCCCAAGCTGGAGCAGGTGATACCGATGCTCACACATGGTCTTTAGGTCTGGAGTACTAAGTAGTCATGGGGAAGGGTATTTTTTAGGAGGAACAACCTCATCTCAGCAATCCCCTCCCCTGAAGGCAGCTCTGTCAGCCTTGAGCAGGGCCCGGGGCCAGGGCTGCTTTGCTCTACCGGTGGCACCCCGAGGCCAGGGCTGCAGGGGAGGGGGCAGCAGACCCTCCGCGGCAGGTGTCTCCCGTCTGCGGGGTGTGTGAGACACCAGAGGTCTGTGACTCGGTTTTCTGATCACATCCGCTTGCTCTGCGAGGAAAGATAGCAGCTGGGTAGGAAATTAAGAACAGATTTCCTCAGAAGGGGACCAGAGGGCTAGAGAAAAGCAAATGTCATTGCCAGCCCATTCCCACAGACTGCAAATGGCACAGAGATACTCTGTGTTGGACAAAGTAGTAGTTCCTGACTTTAAAATAAAAGTAAAACTTGGTACTTAGTGAAGAAAATGCTGTCACTGACGGGACCTTCATGGCCTGAACTTTCAGGCACCCTCGGGTTGCATTCTGCCAACTTGCCTCCTCTTCAGTGCCAAGCAACTGCCAGCACCACTCCTGAGCACCCCAGGAGCAGCCCCTGGGCCAGCTCTGTCCTCGCGCTGGCTGCCCAGCAGGTAACACCAGGCAGGCAGGCAGAGGGTGCTAGGGCAATCGTGCAAGGTGCCCGCCCTGCAGGGTGCCACTGAAGAGCTGTGTGTCTTGGCACCCCGCCACCGGCCTCCCTGGGACCTGCAGAGCCGGTGCTCAGCACCGAGCCCTGCCCCTGCCATCTGCCGGGCTCACAGTGTCCCTTGCAGGGACCGCAGCGCTGAGTCCAAGAACTGGTGACAAAAGGAAAGTGGTCTGAAGGCTTCTGCATAGGGTAAACTCTTTCTGGCCCTGGGCTGTTCCTCAGGCTGGATTTTGGCAGGAGTAGGGTGATGCTGATGGATGAAACCATTTGAGACCAATTGAGCTGAGTCCAGGCAGGTAAGATTTCCAAAGGAACAGAAGATCGGTGTCCCCCAGAGCTTGGCCGAGCTTCGTTCCAGCTCCTACAGGTCCCTGTACAAAGACCATCCCATGGGAACAAATACCATCGTGTCCAACCTCATATTTGTGTGTGCACACTGGCCTGAAAATATACAGATGGGACAGGGTAAGGTGAGGGTCAGGGCACAAGGACATAGCTCAGCAGGGCTGGGTACATGACAGTAAGGCTTGTTCCCCTCTGCAGAGCCTTGGTTGGGCGCATGGGAAGTGCTGCATAGTTTCATGCTCTGCTTTGTCAAGAAGAGACCGGTAAAACTAGACAGGAATCTAGGGGACCGTGACAGAAAAGATCAGAGGGCGTCAGGGAGTTTCTCAACGTGAAGCTGAGGGAAAAAGCGACAAGGAGGAACTGCCAGGGCTCAGAGGAAAGGTGGTGTTGCCATGGACCTCCCTTTCCACCCTCTGGGGTGTTTGTAGCCCCTGTTTTCCCCTGCTGCGAACAAGGGGGAAGGACAGAGGGCTTTAGGGGACAAGCACAGATGGAGGCGCAGCACGGCAGCAGCCGGGGCCAGGCAGAGCCGCGAGGCAGGGCAGAGGCTGGGCACAGCTCCAACACACCCAGCGTTTGGCCTCTTTCTCCATCCCCTTTGCGACTTTTGCCCTACATGGGGCTGGGGGCACCTCAGCCCTGCTGGGGCTCCGCTCGGCCCCGGCTCAGCGCGGCTTGAGGGTATCTGCCAGGCAAGCTCCAGCACGGCGCCCTGTGCTAGTGGCTGCGGAGCGTGAGATCCGCGAGCATCCCTCCACCTGTTTATTTGCTTTTTAGTCCTGGAGAGTCCTGGCTGTTATGAAAGTGCAGCTCAAACCTTGCAATTAACAGCGCTGAGGCTTTGGCAACATCTGCCTCCTCCACCTTGCTTTACACGCCGCATTGCTTTGGTTAGGGAATGCTCTCGCTCTCACTTTAGAGCAGTCTGTTTCAGTGTAGTGCAAGAGAAAAGTTCAAAGTGACTTGCTAAATATATCACCAGAGTTTAAAGCAGTACAAATAGCAGTTAATGAGATCCCAGGCAATTTACATTGCTTTCCCTTGAGTACATGTACACACATCAGTAGATCTAAATATTTTTCTTATGTAGCAATTTAATTAGAACTGATTAAAGTAAACATGTCCTGAAGATTTGAATATGATAGAGGCATTGCATTATAAATGTCATTTTGATTAAATAATGGCTTCTTTCCTTGAACAGCAGAACTATCCACCCGAAACACATAGGTGAAACTTTAGTTAATAATAAAACTCCTACCAGCTTCAATAGAGCTGTATTTCACTTTAATTGTATTTGTAATTCTGCTCTCACAATTTGACCACAGAATTGACTGTTTGCCACTTGGAGAGGGCATACCTGGTTGGTTTTTTAATTCTTCTTTCTTTCTTTTTTTTTTTTTTTATATTCCTCCCATGAAAATACTAGGGGCCAGTGACTGTTGATATGTAGCAGATGAGCCCAGTTTCAGGAATTAGGTAAGTTACACGGGAATTTGCACCGGTGAAGTCCAGTGACATGATGGAGCTCACCTGCCCCTGGATGCTACGTGAGCACTGGGAGTTGCCACATGGACGCTTTTACTAAAGAAAGACACTGAAAGACGGTCTGGGGCAGTGGTTGTCGGTTCCTGTGGATCTGACTTCTCCAGTATTCAGATGAAGTAACTGAGGAAAACAACTCTGTAAGTTTTTAAACCTACTGTGAGTAGGTTTAAGTATGCGACACAAGGCATAACTTCCACTAGAAAACTTCACAGGAGTTCCCAGATTGAAAAAATTTGAAAACCAGTGTCCTTGATGACAGGATAGTATTCTGTAGCCAGGGACCTGTCTGGATAACCCAAAGAGTCACTTTACAAATAGCATCTGTTTCTGCAAACCTGCTAACTAAAAAATCACTTGCTGAAGCCAAATCAGTGCTCTTTCGTTTGTGTACAACTCTGATATCCAGTTCTTGGGTGTGTATTTCCTCTGGACATCCCGGAGGATATCTCTGGCTCCACTGTTTGCGAACTCGAGTCGGTAACGTGCCTGTGGACCTGACGCCACGGTCTGCCCGCACGGCTGTGCAGAAGCAGCAGGTGCGTGCTGCTACTTGGCTCCGCATCTGGCACCTCTTTCACACGGCAGGGAGGGCACGTTGCTCAGAACTGACACCGGCGTTGAGCAGGTCTGTGTTCCCAGTCAAACCAGTTCGTTCCTCCGTACTTTCCATTTTCCTACTTGTAAAAAGAAGGTAAAACCAGGCTCCTTTGTAAGAGCTACCTGGGCAGTAAGTCTGCATTCATCTAGGCATTTCTATGGGCAATAAGTGATAACTGCTGTCCAGAATAACAAAAGTGAGTTCATCATAAAGAGCCAATTTTTTTTCCTCCAGACTAACCCCAAAGTGGGACTGTTCTAGGTCCAGATGGGAAGTGCTGATGATACTTTCAAATCCCCTCTGTTCAGATGTGATCCAAGCCCACTGAAGAAAGTGAAATACTACCAAGCATTTTCAGAGGTTTGGGGCCAGATGCTTTGCAGCATTTTATCTCAACCGTATTACCTCTGTTTTTGTCTATAACATGCTGCTTCTCTTTGTATTCTTGTTTACTGTGGGATGAATGGAGATGGTCTGCTATTTTACTGCAGACTTCCCTATGCTTTCTAATTTAAGACTGCTGTTCAGACTGAAATTTCCAGTTTGGCTTATGATGAATCCATGGTCTATATGCAGCGCCTGAGTGATATTTCCGTATCCTGAAATAACAGGAGGCTTATGATACATCACCTCATGACTGTGCAGTGCTCCACAGTTCATAAGATGGAGGACTGATGTCGCCAAATTGTTGTACACCTAAACAGTCACCATAATAAATCTGTTGGGCAATGATCCTTCATTTAAGGCCAATAAGATTGAACTGGGTCAAGACAGGGTGGTTTCTATGCCAACTTAAAATAATGGGCATAGGTATTTTTAGTGGATTTGTATGATGACAGCTTGCCTTGGTGCCAGTTCCTGGCAGTGCTCTTAAAAAAAAAAAAAAAAAAAAAAAAAAAAAAAAGAGGACGAGAGCAAGTGTGTGAGAGTGTGAGAGTAAATACTGACCTTAGGATGACCCAGCTTTGAATCTCGGTGATTTGCAGTCACGCAGCACAATTTACTTACTCCTGGGTTAGTTCTAGTATGAAGAAACAGGCAAAGAGACAATAAATATTGTTGCAGGTTTGCAACGTGAATCGGTGAGGTGCCAGGCTGTCAAAGTCAGGCGCAGATGGGGCCCAGATCTCTGTTTGCCCCAATAACTCGTGTTCACACAGGCTCAGAGGGCGGCACTGAACACGGGAAGGGCTGCGATGGGCGGCAGAGCAGATGTCCTGTTAGGCAGACTGCTAGAGAGACACCTGCCCAGAGTCTCCTTTTTCAACAAAAGCTCCACAACTAACTGTTTCAGGGATATCTAAAGTGTTTTCAAGGCACATCATTGCACAGAGCCCTCTGGGACAAGCTGGCTGTTCATTTTAGTGCCCCCAAAATGCAGGCTAGGCTGATCTAAAGGTCTTGCTCTGTTTGCAGCTGCTGAACTGTTTTGAAAGCCAAACCCTTTTTCATATAAACACTAAACTGCCTGATGTCAAGTCAGGTTTGCAAGATAAGATAAGCATGCTCCAGGACAGTAAGGAATAAAAGCAGGAGACTGGGTTAAGGTAGATGATGGCATCAAGCTGAAGTTGTTTTTTTTATGCAGCGTTATGCACAGCGAGAGAGCATCTGTATGCTTCAGAGCTGTGGGAGAAGATGGGTGGGAGGCTGGGTGTTTGCCCCACCGCTGCCGCTGCAGCTCCCACGACTCCAGGTGCCACAGGCCTGAGCAAGGGGAACTCAGCGCTCTGGCACGGCTGTGGGGCATGAGCAGGGCGGGCTTAGCGCTTTCGAGGCGTGCTGCAGGCAATGCGAGGAATGGGGAGAATGCGATAAGGCCAAGGGAGGGTGCAGCAAGGGAAGGGGAAGGAGCAACCAGGGGAAAGGAGGAGGCTTCAGGAGGTCGGGAGTTCCCCTTCCACCATCTCTCTGTTCACCCAGATTGGAAGCAGTTTGGGTCCCTCAGCAGAGCCACCAGGGTTTTGCTGCTCTGAGAGGAGTCCCAGTTCTTATCCTGACGATCCCACTACCATGACTGGTCTCTCCTCAGCCACCCTTGATGGCAGGCACAGGGGAGGGTGTGCTGCCAGCAGCTCCTCATCCTGGGCACCTGCAGCCTCGGAAATAACAAGCATATGTGTCTTTGTCCTTCTCTTTTTAGATGACTTGGCCCAAGCAAAGGTGAAAGCTACTGGAAGCATGAAAATTGCTGTCCTCGTACCTAAGGGCAGTAGGTGTTCCTGCGAAGATGCACAAGTCTGTGGGACCGTATCTGAGAGACTTTTTTAATGGAGAGCCCTTGCTTTCTGAAAGAGTCCTTCAAGAGCCACTTATTTTTTTTTCTCTATATTGCTCTCATTGACTGTATTAACAGCTAATATTTGTAATAACTTGAACTAGAAATCATGTCATTGCACTTATTTGGGTAGTGGCTGTTTAAAGCGCGGAGTTGGTACCTCCTTGAAGAATCTGGCTTAAATCACACAGGTGTAACAGTGTAATTCCACAGTGCAAGAAAAGCTCAGGGAATTGCAACACTTCCAGTACCCTGGAAGCTGCTTCGGCTGCCCAGAGCACTGACGCACTGTTGGAGCCTGGCAGCAGGGCAGCTGGGCTGCAGCACGGCTCCTGCTCAGACCTGGTGTAACATTTCTGGCTCCACTGCTGGCCCAGGAGTCTGTATGTTCTTATCAGCAAGCCTTGCAGGTAGCATTACGTGTTTGTGCACTTGAAATAGAAATATTCCTTAACTCTGAACCTTCCTGGCCTCTCTGTCCATACCGCAGCCTGTCTTGGTGGCTGCTGTACTATATAGATTGATATACCACCTGGCTGCAACCCTTCTGGCTACATAAATCCATGCCTGCAAAGACTTGCAATCTTGGTAATAAGGAAAAAAGACAATTCGAGAAAATTCATGATGCTGCAAATATACAACTGAGCCTGTAATCACATGTTATCCCCACACATGTGAACTAATGATCGGGTTGTTCTGAGCTATAAATATAATCAAAGTCCTATTTTTGAACACCTGGACATTTATTGAGATTTGACTCAAAGTTGAGTTTGGTGGCTCACAGTTTGAGAAAGCTCTAGGAGAAACAGAGGCAATCTTTAAAGCCTCTGACGGAGCAAGACACTAGGATATAAGAGAGAGAGAGCTAGACAGGCTAGACAGTCAGAATTAGCAACTGACTGCGATTCTCCTGGAATTTTTAGAGGCATCTTTAGCACAGATCCTAAATTTTTTCATGTATTGATCGGTTTAAACTCTCATTTCTTGCAGGCCATAGTAAGTTTAGCTGAAAGCACTAGAAGATGATGCTTTGTAGATTTTTTTGGCCTCATACCACACTTCATTTCTGACACAGAACATGCTCTGTGGAAAGGCTTGTGGTGAGGAAAAGATTTTGCATTGTCAGCAGTACCTAAATAGGGGGTGAGGTGGAGCCTTGGATGAGTAATGGGAGATTTGGTGCCAGCAGGTCTGAATATCTCATAGTAAAGCTGTGATTGCATTCTGGTATTTGGGTGAAGATCTGGCCTACTAATATGCTGTGGCCACCCTGTTTTCCCCTCACCAAAAAGGAGTACAACTCCCCTCCCTTGCCATGGGATGCAAGGGACCTGCTGCAAGGGGAAGTGTTACCTCTCTGCTCTCACATCGTCCAACTGGACCAAGAGCAAAGGAGCCCCCTGATTTTTGTGGGTTTCTTTCCCAGGTGGCTTCCCTATATTTAGTTGGCCCATTTGGGCAGCCTTTGACCATTCAAAACTCTCTCTCTTCTCCGCAAACCAGATACTGCTTGCTCACCATCAAGCACATACACTAGCAATGCTATCTGCTATGAAATGCAGTAACGAGGGTTTAAATCAGTGTAATGTGGGTCCCCAAATGCCATCCCTGCCTGTGTGAGAAGGCTTTCCAAGTTGCCCATTAAGCACCTGTATCTCTCCTGCTTGTCTCCAGCAGAAACTCCTGCTCTTTCAGGAGGTGCTGACTTGGCCACGTCACTCCGTGAGAGGCAGCTAAATTCTGCCTATTGTGCAGCAAAGAGCTGTACAGCTGGATTTCAGGGAGATATTTTGATCTTGTGGTAGTAAAATGTGCCAGTGAGAATGCTATGTGATTGGTGTGCTGTTGTTTTGAGCTGAAGGAGAAAATGGCAAGAAGCCTGCATTAATTAATATTAAACCACTTGTGATAGATGCTGACTCCCTCACAAAGTACCTGTTGCTAGAGGGCATAAAAATGAGCCTGTTTGGGTGGTGCAGAGATAATACCAGGAAGGACTTAAGCAGAGAGAGCGTGGAAAGCAGCATGATGTCCTTGGGTGAAGAATTTCTTAACAGGAAGCAGCTACATCCATGAACTACATCTCCCTTTTCACTTGGACAGTAAAATCTACTGGTGTTAGAGGAAAAACACCTGGCCTGGTCTAGGCAGGAAATCACTACTGTGAGTGCTGTCAACCATCGGAGAGCTCTGGGGGTTGGAGAGGGAGGAAATACCCCAGTATACCTAAATGGCAATGTGTAGCTACTGGTGTTTCAGTGGTAGATCTCAATGTGATCTGCAGAGGGAGCCTGCACGGTTATTTCCATTTTTCTGTGGGAAACACATAGTTCAGGTATCTGAGGCACAGGGAGGGGAAAATAGGGGAGACATTATAGGAAGTCTGCATTAGGGGCACGAGGTCTCAACAAACTACCACAGAGCTACCTGCAATTCATTGCCTCAATTTTGTGGTTGTCCTTTGAGCGTAAGAGCAAGTCCTGTACAGAGATGGGGATTTTCCTGTCCCCCCCTTTCCAGCAGTTTTACCCACACTACTGTTTCCAAGAAAAAAATGCAGGGTACCAAGGGTACCAGTACAGCTGGGAATAGAAATAGCCTCCCTGGGCTCTCAGGTTAGTTCCCCCCCTCCCTCCCCGGAGCCTCTGCCTCAGTTAAATTCTTGTGGACAAACTCAATCATGTTCTCGTGGATTTCAGGGGAAAATCAAATGTCTCTTCAGCTTTTCTCCCCACAAATCTTTGGTTTCCTTACCACCACACTAAAAAACCCTCCAGCACTGTACACAATAGTTTCTTAAGCTTAAATTGATGCCTTTAGCATTACTGGAATACGAATAAAGATTTCAACATTATATTAAAAAATATGTCACCTTCATTGTGGCACTGTAGGGGAACTGACACAAATTCTTTTGTTTGCCAGTGGAAGGGAACTGTCATTTTCATTGCTAAAATATTTGTTCATTTGATGGAAACAATTATAAATGGAACAAAACAAAATGTTTTGATTAAATTCAGGGCTAGACTTGTTTTTCTTCCAGTAAATGTTTGATGTTTTCAATTCTCTTCCTCCTCTCCTGGGGATAATATAATGGACAGTTATAGATCACCTTTCATCTCAAAAGATCCCAGATTGTGTTGGGATCGCTTCCTTTGTCACTGAAACATTGCTACCCACATGGCAAAACACCATTTAACAATTTAGCCCGACAGAATACCGTAGCAAAAGCTGGTCACCTTCCACAGAGCAGGTAGGTTTTCAGTTTGTAATTTGTGCTGAACCCGGGGTTAACACTTACACTATCAGATCTGGCTGCCCCGTGGCAGAGGAATGGAAACCAGCAGTTGTCTCTACCCCCAAGAGGGTGCTGGGAACAGCTGCAGTGAAACTAAGTCCTGTCAATTTTGATCTGGGGTCTCCTGCATAGGACTAAAGTGGTGACTGAGTTTGGGCCTGAGGCAAAAGCATTTGGGGAAGAGGCAGCAGGAGTTTTTGCAGGACTCGCTGGGCATATGAGGATAAAGCAGAGGTAACTCTCCTTTATCACCATGATCCATTTCTTTCAGCTGCGAGTGTTTTGAGGCCTCTGCAGGATCACGGCGGGGACGTTGGTGGACTCGTGGTGTGCTCTGCACGCTGCCTCTTTGTTTCGGTTGAAGACATGACACTTTGCCCTGGATCAACTCTGCAGATAACAATGGAGCAAGAAAAGATCAGTTCATGCAGATCCAAACTCTCCTCGTTCCTCCTGCTTTTCTCCAAAGTTTGATGTGATCACTTCATGTAACTGTCACATCCCTGGGAGATGAGCAGTTGCCAGAACCCCCTCCGGCTGCTGTCAGTCCAGCTCAAGACACCTTTGCTGGAGTGGCCCAAACAGACGAGAGTGCTGTCTATACAGATCCAGCATTATATCTCTACTGTTGTCAGAGAGAAGAATCATGTTTCCCTCACCCCTGCCCTCCGGGTAAGAAAAGACAAACATATCATAAAGGTACTGTAATAAGTCTGCTAGAGATGTCTTTGCAGCCTCTTTCTCCTCCCCAAACTGGAATGTGCCTAAGCTCCTTCTGGTCTGCTTATTTCTTTTTTTTTCCTTTTCTTTTCTTTTCTTTTCTTTTTTTTTTTTTTTTTTTTTCTGGCAGCCCTTGGGGAAGGCACCTAATACCTTTTAGCAAACATTATTTATGGACTCAGAATGCCAGGAACGTGTCTTTACAAATAGTCTGTACAACATGTCCTGAGCCCTTCTGTCTGGCACCTAATTATGTTAGTCCACAATGCTCACATTTCTCCAGCTTTTTGCTGCAAGTCAGATTTACTGATCCTGGGCTGTTTCCATGTGAGCAGAGTTCTGTAGTGACCCATGGTGTGTGCCTGTGTGATATGCACTGTAGCCTCACAATTGCTTGCGGTTCCTGTTGATTCTTGCTGAGGTCCTAGGACCAGTGTCTAGTGCTTTAGGAAAAGAGAAAGGTCAGTGCTAGCCCAATAGTACCAGTGTTGCTTTGCTCAGCACCCTGGGATGCTACAGGCCTGCCCCGTGGAGCGGGAATTTGCTCCATCTGCACCAGAGCATCTCTCACCCAGCATTGCTCCTTTCTATGAGGTCAGTGTTAGCTTGACGCATCTATAGGTCCTTATGGGAGCTCTGTTTATATAGCCAATGCTAAGGTTAAAGAGGAGCAGTTGTAGATATATTTTTTACCAAAACCATCTAAAATGCTTTCCCCAGATGAAAACCACGGACTTTGTAAGCATCTCTGCCTATTCAGGATCAATCTCAGAGCATAAAATCTTCTGAGAAAAGCGTGGTGAGCTCAGTTTCTTCTCTCACCTAAAAGACTGTGGGAAAGGCTGCACTTTCATACTTTTATGTTGCTTCTCATTCCCTGTGAATTTGGAATGCTTTGTAAATTATGTAGCTCTTGGTCTCAATGTAACAGCGTTAAAGGAAATACCTCACTCCCAGTCAAGGGTTTTGAGGCAAAGTGAAAAACAGTGTATCCAGTTGAAACCATAGGGTGAGAAGTGATCTTCAATGGAATTTGGTCTGCAAATATTAACATCTCTTTTATTCAGTGAATGCTATCTGAACCTTAATGACTGCAAGTGCATTAAAATTCCATCTGCACATTTAAATCCCAAGACAGTATCATTGTCAGCACAGGACCTGTAGCTTATCCTATGTTGTTTCCATCTGCAGATAGTGTTGTAATGCTATGTGTGGCTTGGGAGCTAGGAAGGAAGAGCATCACTAAGCTGCTACTTTTCATGGCTTGTCTTCTGCTCATCCCTTTACATTGACTCATTTGTTCTGGGGCTGGGCAGTGTGACAGGATCACAGTAGAAGCTTTCATGAACAGCAGACTCTGGGGTTGCAGAAAATCTCTCTAAAGAGGCTACCTGAGCCTCTTTAGAAGCTCACCTGTGGCCATTTCTGAGCCACTAAACCCCTTGATTTATTTTCAAGAAAAGCTCTAGCATGGTGTTTTCTGCATGCTGGCAGAGAGAATGGGACTTGCTGACTTCAGACAAGATGCCAAAGCATGCAGAGGGGACTCTACTATAAACAATCTGTTAAATTCATTTTAAAAAGGGAAAGGGATGAGGGGAGGAAAAACAAAATACCCAGAGATGCTGATTTGCCCTCTATGGTCATCCTCCCTCACTGGTGATTAATCATCTCCCCCTTTGAGCCCAACAGACCAGCTACATCACATTCCTCATTTTCTTGTTTGTTAGCAAGAAATTTGCTTTTTGGCATGCCTTTTGTCAGATTCAAAGTGCCTTGTGGTGTGGTGTGAGAGAAGGGAGTTTCACTTATCAGAAGATGTGCTAAAAGCACATATTATGGGCTGGGTTCTCCACCCCACCCAGAGGTGGGGGAGAGGAGCTGCAGGGAGCCACTTATGATTGCCTGATCCCATACCTCTCGTCCCTGGTCCCTGGGATGAAGACTCTGGATCTGTATATATCCCAGGCTGTTGCTGGAGATCGGTGTACTCCTGCAGGGTGCAAGTCCCTTCTGAGTCATCAAAAAAACAAGTGGGGAGGGAATCAGAAGGAATGGCATCTGGAATGAGATAGTAACTTCCCTTTGCTGTCTGCATACTTGTGTAGGTCCTGCCTGTATTACAAAATATAAATCATGTACATTCATAAGTACAGTTACTGGTAAACTATTTACAACGTAGATTTCCTAGCCTAAGCCTGGTAAAGAAATATTGACTACGCCCTAGGGAAGGGTTGTTGATGGCACCACAAGGTCCCTTTCCACCATGCTCATGGTGTGGGTCCTCCAAGGGAGTGATGTGGATAGGAATATGGCACTCTGTACTGCTGGGGTTAAACTATGGTCTTGCCAAAGCCTCAGCATTTCCTGGTGTTACCAACACACACCAGAGGTGTTTGAAAGGACAATGAAACAGGCAAATAAAATTTTCCTTGTACAAGCATACAATAAAGCTTGTACACTAGCCCACTTCCAGAGGAGTTACAAAAAGACAAGCCTGATTATTTTATGCAAACCAGCTGTCCCACAGTCTAGCTGAATCACAGTGATCAAAAGCCATAAAAGAAGGACCTAATTACTACCCATGGACAGAATTTTGTGGACACTGTGAGGCACTGTGGAATGCACTCACAACATAAATTGAGAGTAAATATATATCTATAAACACGTATCTTCTAAGTGGCTGTAAATATGTGGCTATAAATAGGTGTATCCTCTCTCTGTGCTCTCAAAACAAGATTAGCTGCATGTTTATGCCAACCTAATTTACGGATATTTGTGTTCCCCTTTGCCCACTAGCATGAATTTCACAAAAGCTTTCCTTTAGCACAACTTAGAGGTCTGCCTCATGTGACAGCTCAAAAAATAATTATTCCTGGTCAGAGTTAATTCTGACTAGGAGGGCGAAGCAGAAGGTTGATATGTACAAATGTAGGCGAGGACCCTTTTCGAACCTGCACTCCTGTGGGTTTCTGTGCATCAAGCACAAAGTTGCTTCCTGTAATCAGTTCTTACAGATCACTTAGAAATAGTCTGTGAAGTCCCAGGAGCCAACAGATCACAGGCTGCACATCCATCAGTCAGCAACCAGCCTTCACTGGCCCATGGGCAAGAGCACTGGGCAGGTAGCAAGCTGCAGCACAGAATGATTTTTGTGTTCTCCCTCTCTGCTTCACTCTTCAGGTTTTCATTTCCCTTGGCCACAAGCAAAGAGGTGATTTAGGGACCATAACTCTATCTTCCAGAGTTGGCTGCCTTTCGGCATTTGGAACCACCCTGACTTCCTGGGATGACTGGAAATGAAGCTGTAAACACTGATTCTAGTTTGTATCCATGTCAAGCGACAGCAGCCTGTGGTTCTGGTGTAGAGGGTTTTCAAGGTGGTTCTGTTTCTCACATCATCATGCATGGATTTGGTGCCTGTCTGAATGCACAGCTACAAGTCACTGCAAAGAGGCAGACAGTTATGGTCAGAGAAACTCAAGGAGGATGTTGTTACAGTTATTTGAATGTAACTCAGGAAACTCATTGCTGACAGAATTTATGCTTGAAAGGTTTGTACCAGGTGGTGAGGTAGATAAAATTGTAATTTCTTAGCAGCTGTTGTATTCTTAGTTATAAGGGAAAGTGGTGTAACATTCAGACTTATTCATAGTGGAAAAAAATATAAGCAATACTTCAAGCACAATATGAATAAAAGGTTTGTATTCAAACACCAGGCTAAAAGCTCGCTGTAACAATCAGGCTAATGTGGTGAATTTTTTGCCACTTTTACAGCAGCTTTTTAAGGAAGGATCCTGACCCTTAAGAGAACTGCTTACCTGCTGAAGCATAACAACCCACCATCAATCCTTTCCCTTGACAGCCTTAATCCTGCTCTGGCTTGTCTGGGCTGTGTGCTTCAGCAGGAGCTGGAAAATTGAAAGCACTGGGCACTAAAAAGCCTTGAGATACTGCTGTACGAAATGGTGGGAGGTGTTACTTAGATGTCTTTGTAAATAAACAAATATGGCAGATGAAAGCTAGATGGTCAGAGATGTTTCTGCCTCTCTCTACACACCTCACCCTTTTTTTGGCAATCATGGGGACTTCAGATAACTTAAAATGCCAGGTTGGAAACGGGTGGCTCAGCAGATACTTTGCATGTGGTTCAGCTCCCACTGATGGAGACATCACAGATCTGGAGGAAGGCTGCATCGTTACAGCATGATATTCTTGTTATTCAGAGGAGTGTTTCAGTCCAGCCACCAGCAGATGCCATTCCTTGTACCTTGCAACTCCGATCACCAGCTCAGAAGGGAACGTGCTCGTACCTACGCAGAGCAGCAGGCACGCGAGGTACTCCTGCTTCACTGATTAACACATCTTGCCTTATAGATCTCAAGCCTACAAGCTACATACTTGAACCTAAAGGCAAAAGCAGTTTCTTGGAGACTGTGCGGCCATCTAGCGTTTCTGTAGATACAGCACGCTTCAGACCCTCTCCCTCAACCCTAATCCACTTCCACAAATACTGGTTAACTGCTGAGACTCAGATCGCTTTAGAGCTTTTTCCTACACATCTCACAGCTGAATGCTTAACTCAGAATTACAGGATATTTAAACTTGCTAAGCCACTGATACTGATAATTTCTCAGAAATTTGTGGCCACCTGAAGATTGTACTTAGGGACTGAGAAGATGACCCTGCTACCCTATTTCACTTAACCATAGCAAGTGTGGGTTACTACCGTCAGGAAGAGCATCCAGGGTGCCTGTGGCCTCTGCTACTATATTTTAGCAGAGTGTCATTGATTCTCAGGCAAAAAGAAAAAAAAAGAATAAAGCTTAATTTAGATTTGAAGATTAGTGAGCATCTAGGGATGCCATTGCTAACAGCCACTGTAGAGACTCTACAGTGCTTTGCATACTTTCTGATTTGTTCAGGAATTGTAAAGCTTGTACATACACTGTAAATGAATAAGACAAGGCAGAAATAGCCTGAATCTATATTTCTCATTTTTGTCCTTAAGAGCAAACCAGCTTATTTCAAAGTCCCAGCTTTCTCATTGATCATTCAGCAGGTGGGGCAATTAGTACAAGGTACTGCCCTTATGGTTTGGAATAAATTAGTTAGAAAACCTGTGTAGGCAAGGAGCATGATGAAATGACACACATTCTTGTGTTGCATACCAGATCAACAAGTAAATTTCAAAGGTGACAACCCAGGCTTACTGTGACTTAGCAGCAGCCACTTGGCCAACCTGAGAACAGAACTGTCTTTGTTTACAATTCTCTCTCTCTCTTTTTTTTTTAACTCTTATCTCCTCTCTTTCACTGTAATTTCCCCCTGCCCCCTCTGTGCCACTAGGTTCATCTTTCTCTGCACATTGCATTAGATCATTTAAGAGTCCAGGTGTGTTATGAGGGACTTTCATCTTCTGAAACAGAAGGTAATAGACTAAGGACTTTCTGCACTGCAATAACAAGTCATTGACTACTGTGATAAAAGAAACTGCCTCTGGACAGAAGCTACACATTACAAGCTTCTTGCTTGGACTAAACAGTGAATGGTGATCTATGCCATGAAGATGCACCATTTTCTGGATCCTGCTATACTCATGGAGGTGCTACCAGCTCTGTCTGTTCAAGATTTTTTGCTGATGGAAATAGCCCTATTTTTACTCCCTAACTGATCTTCCCAATGAACAGTTTACATAAATACTCGCTTATTCTCCTTATTAGCTCAGACCATTAATATAAAATATTTAAGTCTCAGTCTCAGAAGCAGTTGCAGGGAAGCGGTGACAAGCAGCACTTACTCATTGTACACTAACAGCTGCCTCTGGAGGAGGATGTTTATCGACATTGCCTTGCTCACTAAGCCAGGATAAGTGCACTTGTCTGCAAGACTGGACATAAATCTTTTGCATTCTCTCCTTGTAAGTGTCCATCTGTGGCATATAAAAAACATACTATGGTACATATCCAACAGGCTCCATCTGCAACTGATTGATCTTGTAGCATTTACTTGGGACAGTTTTGAGAGGTGTGCTTTACAAAGACTCTTTCACTGCATCAAGTGCTATGGGAATTGGATATCTGAACAGCACCAAAGAGGTATCTGACTAATTACTACATTGTTAGCTATTTCTGCTCGCTTATAGACTAAGGGAGAAAATTATTCCAGCTCTAAATAACTGAGCACACAAACCTCAAACATCCTGCATAGGAGGGCAGCTAACAGAACCACTGTCCTGCTGCAGTTCATTGCAGGGATTGTAGCAGCAATTCCTAGACCAGGGATGGATGATGCCATGATGGTGCCAGGAGGGAGGATGGGGGCTTGCTACACAACAGCACACATTTCACTGTTGGGGAAATGGATGGCAATCATGACACCAGGAAGCAGAAGTAGAGGGGAAGACAAGGAGCTGTGGTCCTGCTACCCACCAGTAAATCCCCTCCTGCCCTGAACAGCTTACAGACAAGCTGTTGGGCAGAGCAGGAAACAGCCAAAACAAAGCTGTCTGATTTAAAGTGATAACATTTGATGTGTGTCTCACAAGTCTAAAATTGGTTTTAATGAGATTAGAAAACACTGTGTACGGATATAGGACTGAGATAGAATATTTCTATTCTTCTGTATATCTTACTGAGAGGCTTATTTCCTTTGAAATAGATATATAAGTTGTGCTGCTTGCCATTTCTGAGCAGGAGAGATCTTATGGGTTTTCTAAAGAAGCAGAAGTGTTAACATTTCTATCCCAGCCAAAGTACTTGCATTTCATTTTCCCAAATGCCCCTGAAGGTCTAGTTACACCTTCTTCCTTGCTTCCTGCCTGGAACTGGCATTGGGAGTTACTGAAGCTTGGATGCTGACTGCCTTTCAGTTGTAGTCTGGTGATTACTCTACTCCGTGTCATTTGGGAAGCACTTTGGGATCTTACAGAATGAAAGATGTCTGACAAAATACAGGGTTTATTTCTTTATTCATTGTGATGCCTTGAGAGCAGTTGAAAATGAAACAGAAAATTTGAAAAAGCTGCATTCAATTGCCACAACGCCAATAAAATATCCACAGGAGATCAGTAACGTTATTCCTCAGTAACATTCCCTCACACAGATGCACAACCATCTCATGTTAGCCTCCAAACTATGTCTTGCAAAACAGAATCACTTTTCCATAAACCACATCACAAGATCCAGAATCAGCCGCTAAGGCTTTGGGAACGAGAAGAAAGGCAACCGCCTCAGTTACGACAAGACTGGGTTGTCCTGCTGCTGCTTCTTTCCTCCCCCTCCTCTCTTCCCAGCCCTCTCTTCAGAGCCGGGAGCGCTGGTCCCCATGCATGTGAGAGAGTTTAAAATAGCCATCATTTGACAGGTGCAAGAAGTAACCCTTTTTTTATGGATGTGAGGTGAGCAGATAAGCCCAAACGTGTTTTGACAGCTTGTGTTGTTTACATCGAACTGAGGCGTTTGGGTTCTGCCCACCAGAAATGCCAGCGCAGACCACCCGCTGAGGGACGTCCAGCTCGTCTGGCTTCTAAGCCTTCCTCTGCCCTCTTGCGGCACAACCAAAGGCGCTGGGCTCCCAGATTCCCGCACCACCGGGGTCGATCGGCCCCGGGCACGCCCGCGCTCCGGGCGCGGGGCTCGGCACCGGCGGCAGAGGCACGCAGCATAACGAAGCTCACGCCGGGTTTTGCGCCGCCGCACCCGGCCGGAGGCTGCCGCCGGCACAGGCCTTTCACACCGAGCCTTGCACGGCCCTGCGGGCTCTCTGCAGCACCCGGGGGCATCCGGCGTAACGGGGGGAGAACGAGCAGGGTGGCAGCGCTCAGGCCAGCTGGCTTCCACGCCGAGCCCGGCCTGGCGCCTGACAACCACCCCCGCCCCGCGCCCGTAATGGCGCCGCAGAGCCCGGGTGTGAAGCGCCGCCTGCCAGGAGCCAAGATGGCGGCCGGAGGCGCAAGGGGGCGGGGCAGCGGCGGGGCGATCTCGCGAGAGCGCCGCCGGCTCTCGCGCGGCTCGGGCAGCGCGCGGTTTTTGGTCTCGCGAGGCGGCGGCGCGCGGGAGCTCGGCGGGGCGATGCCGGCGCGGAGCGCGGCCAGCAGCGGCGGTGAGCGGGGGGCGGCGGTGAGCGGGGGGCGGCGGGGCCGGGCCGGGCCGGGCCGGGCCGGCGCCCCAGTCATCGAGCGCGTGTGCGTTGCAGAGCCGCCGGGCGCGGAGATGGGGGAGCAGGCGGAGGCGGCGGTGATCACCCCGGCCATGCTGGCGGAGGAGCAGCAGCTGGAGGCGGCGGGGCGGGAGAAGGAGCGGCAGATGCTGGAGAAGGTGAGCGCCGGGGCTGCCCCCTCCCCCGCCCGTAACGGCCGCTGGGGCGGCTCCAGCCCCGCCGGGCCGGGGGTCGCGCCCGGCGCCGGTGCTCCGCGGCCGCCGGGCTCCCGGCTCCGCAGCTGAGGCGTTAATCGCGGGGGTGGCTCGGCCGTGTTTCCTGCGTGTGCCCGTAACGTCTCTTTCCCGCCCCGCGCCGCTTGTTTAGCTGAGAAACACGCGCGCAGGCGAGCGCCGCCCGGCGGCGTGCTCCGTGGCGCTCCCGCGAGTACCCCTCGGCCCTCCCCGGAGCCGGCCCGGCCTCTCTGGGCCCTTTCCCGGTGCAGCCTCCTGTTCGCAGATGCTGGTGGCACTAAGCAGAAAATCTGTTGTAGAGAGGGTGCGTTGAAAACCTGATGCTTCTAGAGTTCTGCGGTGATTTCATCTTGCTGATACAAGTTATCAAGGTGTCAGAATACTTGAAATATGTTTTCTTATGCCTGAAATATAAAATCTTATAAGTATGAAGGACCTCTCATCGTAAAAGCTTTTGGAAAATTGATTTCTAAACAACTAACGCTGTTAATCAAAACACTTGAGAAATCAGGGGTTTTTCTTCTTCTTCCCTCTGCCTTTCAGAATGCATCTCTTATTTCTCTTTTCCCTGTTAAATCAGTAGGTTTTTATTCAGCCCACAGGAGAATAACGTGTTAAAAATAGACATATTTTCTGAAGGCATAAGCGACAGCAATTGAACTAATTGATAAGGTATACATTTACACTGCAGTATTTTTCAATATTGCAGTTAGAAAATAATACTGTATTTTCTCGGAGGTCTCACAGTCTTGTTTATTGCAATCAGTAGCTCTTGACAGAGCCTATTTGAACTTCTCCTTAAATAGTCCTTGATTTGACTTCTAGTGAGAAATCTGAAGAAAATGCTTTCAGCAGGTAGGGAGAAAAATCCTGCTTTAGAGCAAATATATCTCATCCCACAGGAAATACAGAGAAAAGGATGTAGAATTTAATTTTACAACCATCCACTTTAAAAATGCTATAATGTGACAGACCTACTTCATTTTTTTTTGTGTTCTTCCTATTTCTTCAGTATCTCCCCTCCATCAAGGGCATTGCTCTGTTGTTCTGTGCACTTGGGAACCAGTCAGCCAGGGGAGCTTACTTCTGTCACAAAATCCAGGCTACTGGCATCAAGGGAACTGTCCATTTTCTTGAAGCTTCTGTTGCTTGTTTTGTTTTGTTTTGTTTTTTTTTCCTGCTTGTCACTTCTGTGAACCCCTGCCAGGTGATTTGTACTATAATTCAACAAAGAGATCATTTGTCCTTTCTCTAGGCTAGAGGCAGAATACCACCATACAAATACATGAGAATGTAAACTGGTGGAGAATGACAGATTTTTGACCTACTTTATATAATGGGGGAAAATGATGTTTGGAGCTTGAGTCAAATTGTAGGAGTTTAAACTGTTTGTTTTGAGTTTTCTGGTTTCTCTCTTGAAGTCTTCTCAGTCAAGGGGAAAATCCTTCTGACTGACTAACTATTGGAAGGGAGCTATAGTTCAGTGTAGCAAAATGTGAACAATAACAATTAGCTGAATGAAGTAGCTTAGTTTTAATTAGGTTCTCTTTTGGCTTTGCCAGAAAAGATTGGTCTTCCTGAGCTCAGGTACTTTGCATCTGAAGGAAGAAAACTGCAACAAGCACAAACAAATAAAAGCATTGTGGAGAATCACAAGGGCACAGCCTAGTCCACAAATAACTGGTGGGGCTAGAACTTCCCATCCTAAAAGAATATGCAGATAGCTAAGGTGACTTCTGCTATTTGGTAAGGATGATCTTGAGAACTATTTTGTGAAAATAAAGATGTGTTTTCTGGTAGAGAGAAATTAATTTTCTTCTTTTCTGTGTCACTATTCAACTAACATCCCTTTTCCCCCCACCACTCTTATTTGGCTTGAGAAAATTCTCTTGCCTTTCTCTCTCAATGTGCCCTTCCCCCAGTGTTTTTTTTCTGAAGATTGTGGCACAGATAGGCATCTTGTAAAGCTCTGCATCTTGCTGTTCTGGTGTTTCTCTTGGAGATGCTAATTTGCCCCTTTTCACTTGTTTAATATCAGTCTAGCAGGCAGTTCTTTTTGCTAGAGGGTGAATGCTATTTTACTTCTTGAGGAGTCACAATTTGAGTTTTAAAGAGCAATTTGCAAATCCTTAATTGCAGTTTTACTATAATTCTTCTACAGATGTTACTTTTTTTTTAATAGAAAGATAACAGCATTCATTCAAGTACCTGTGGGGTTTTTGTAAGCCAAGCAAGTAGAAGCTTGCGTTTTTGTATTGGGAATTGAGTTGACCAACTGTAAATTAGTCATAATGACTTTTGCAGTTGTCTAAATGAGTTGCCCAGGGTGAAAAGCTGTAATAAAAAGATGGAGCTGTCTCTTTGTAGTACTTTGGAAACTATACTAAAATTACTAGATAGATTTCTTCTTAATCTTGCAGGCTCCAGATAAACTTAAATCACTTTTTAGTCTGAATCTATAAATCTGAGTTTAGATGCATTGAGCCTTTGAATCCCTTGCACTACAGCACTGGAAGCGGGTAAATAGCAGAGCTCTTGTTTACATATGTGAGTGAATCCAGTCCCAAGTTGCACTTGCTTCACAGCACTTCAGAGATATGTATGTTATACTCACAAATCACTGGAATACTATGACTGGAAGGAGAATGCTTGTATATGTGCGAGACCATTGTAGTTATCATGTGGAAGATCCTTTTATTATTTTAAAAGCATTAACACTGAAGCATCTTTAGTTACTTAATATCTTTTCCTGTTGGCCAGGCCCGCACTTCTTGGGACAGGGAGTCAAGTGAAATGCGTTATAAGAGGCTTCAACACTTACTTGAAAAAAGTAACATCTATTCCAAGTTTTTGCTTACCAAAATGGAACAGCAACAACTAGAGGTAGGTGTGTTCTTGTCTGTAGTGATAGGTGTATTTCTGTTGCCTCTGTTTGTTTGTTTTTTGCCATGCAGTTGTTGTTTGAACTGAATTAATTCTTTTAGGCTCACAACAATAACATGAAAATCTATTAAAGGTCCTGTCCAGGAGGGCAGTGATGCTGTATCTAATACTCAGAATTTGTCTTATACTTCCTATAAGCGTGACTTCTAATCGAAAAATCACAACATGAAGATAGCACTGATGGGTTTACAGTTCTTTTGGCTTGGAGAGAAAATAAAAATGCTTCAAATAAGAAATAAAATTTAAAGAAAATAGAAAACCTGGAAGGATGATAGAAGAAGACAAGGTGTAGCAAGTAGGAGCGATGCAGCCTGTTGTGCTCATTACCAAAGGCTGAGGATGAGGCTTGTCTTCAGGATGATGATGTAGGACTCCCTCAAGCAACTTACTAAGTTGCTGTGGTCTGAAGCCATGTTGCTCCCAAATAAGAGCTTTTGTAAAATGATTCGATGTGTGTGTGTGTTTTTTTGGTTTGTTTGTTTGTTTTTAAATCCATGAGCTGCTGAGTTCATGAGCTAGCTTAATCTTTACTTTCTTAACTGTCCCTATATGGGCAAGCTGTAAGAGTTTGAGAGGGACATGAGCAATCTCAGGAAGTCCATGACCCTATCAAGAAAGTGACATTGACAGACTGCGTGAACTTTTTTCCAAAATATTTTTCTAGTTTTAAGTATTGGCTCAAATTCATGATTACTGCATTGATAGCGCCTAATTCAATATTAAGTCTTTTATTGCTCCATCTGATAAATACCAAGACCTCCTTTTTTGTTGGTGTTGTTTTCTGAGATATTGTTGCTTTCAGCAAGTAAATGTAGTAGATGCAATTAAAATAAGGACATGAAAACACTTCATCATTAAAGGCGTTATAGACTACATATGTCGCTTTCTCTTCTAAGCAAAGCACAAGCAGTAACACATAGAAATTAAATGGATGTTGCATGCATGCAAAACAACTGCAATAAATATGTTCTTAAATAGTGTGCTGTTGGCAATATTTTTTGCTGAAGTCTTTTCTGAATTGATGTATTTCTCTGAAAGTGTATTCACTGACAAGTATTTCAGAGCAATTATACTCTTTGCCCAAATCTTGCTTTATGATTTTAAACAATGTCAGAATGAAGGTTTTTAGTGGGATTGCAAAAACATGTCATGTCCATAGAGTATGCGCAATGCTACATTAATAAAGCAATCTGTTATTGTTTCTGTAATGAATGGTTCTCTTGTGGGTGTTTCTTGAAGATAAGAAATGTAAGTGGTTTTTCTTTTCTTTAGGAGCAGAAAAGGAAAGAGAAGTTAGAAAAAAAGAGAGAGATGTTGTTAAAATCTTCCAAGGTAAGATTAACTAGCTATTTCATCAAAATTCTTTCTAAATAAGTCTAACAAATTACCACGTCAATTTGATCATCTTGGTCAGGGTAGGTAAACTAAACAAATTGAAATTCGCCTGTCTTTTGGCTTACAGATCTATCCTTGTACTATATTTATTTTTAACGGTAAGACTCTTTAGAAATGCTTAAAAAATCTCAAAACATGGCTGTCTTTTTAAGGAGACTTTTTCTGACCTATTTTGATTCGAGGAAATGATTTGTATTTGTTGTGAGGGCTTTTTTTGGTTTGGAAGTAGGAACTATTTTTGCTATAATTTTATAAACTCTTTAATTGTTAAAGTATTTCAAAAATGTTTCAAAAAGATAACAGCATGAGCCTAATTGCACTTTCCTTCCATCTGTATCATCCTATTTAGAGATGTGATGAACCTTTTCCATATATTTATTTTTTAGGGTCAGAATCCAGCTGATAGCAAAGAGGAGAAATCAGGTAATGTATTAGGATTTGTTTTTGTCAGTACTGTTGTTTTAGTTTCTTTAACACTTGACACTTTAACACGCTGTATAATCTCAAATGTTATCCTACAGCTGCAAAAAAGAAGAGAGGGAGAGAAGATGGAACATATAACATCTCAGAAATTATGTCTAAAGAGGTAGGCCATAACTGTAAATGGACTTGTTTGGATTTTTGTAACACCAATTTTAACTGATAAGATAGTTCATTGCTGACACATCTGTGTTTTTTGGAGCAGTAAATTTTCATATGTGGTTGTGGGAGATCGTATGTTTGTCTTTCAACAAGGATCTACATAAAGGAAAATGTTTTAAGACCCATAGGGTTCCATTTATTTTCTCTTTTCAAGTATTTGGGATGGCAAGTTCTGAAGGCAGTACATCTCCAGAAGATAGTCTTTGTAATTGGAGTATGTTTGGTGATGTGTAGCCTTTGTTTAGAGTCACTTGTCTGATTAATGATATTGTTTGGAAAGTCACTTAAAGTATGTCCAGAGTTTTCAATTAGAATTTCAAGATCCTCCTGAAATGCAAATTATAATAGCCTTTAACGATGAAAAGCACATAAGTATGCTTTTTTTTTTTTATCTTTGTTTTCAGGAAATCCTATCAGTGGCAAAAAAAAGTAAAGTGGAAAATCAGGTATGTTGGCATATGTTAATGCAGCTTAAATGTGTTAAGCCCTGAGGAAGGAAAGGCTTTTTATACTTAATAGTGTATCTTTAAACTTTTCCTGTAAATGAACAGCTCTTTGCTAGATATTGAAATCTTGAATTAGAAGTTGCAAAAAAGTGATGCAAAATGCACTTAAATATTTTATTTTCAGATATCTTCAGTAAAACTTTTTTTTTGTTTGTTTTTAACGGGCTTGGAGTGGGTTATACTTACAGAACATACGTGGTTTGGTAAATAAAGGAAACAGCGGTTTACTAAGTAAAAAGTTTGTGTTAGTTTGAGACCTTACTTAAGATATACCCTGTTTTAAGCATTCAAACACAGCGAAAAAAAGGTAGTAGCTTCTTTTTTTTGTACATGATGTAACTTAAGAACTGCAAGAACACAGTATGAGCTGTTTTCTAACGCTCTAGAATTCAGTTATAGAGTAGAAATATTGGCATTAAATGCCAGCTTTTGCATGCCGGATTTTGTATATTTGCTTTTATTGGTAGAAGATCATAAGCGTAATCACTTCAGTAACTTATCGCTACTCTTCAGTTTCAAAGGGGTAAAGAATATACCTACAGCATTGAAATTATGTGAATTGGTATTTGCTATAAAGCAGTATCATTCCTGAAAAGAAATTCTGCTCTTGAGTTGTTGTTCCAAAAAGTCTGTGTATCGGGGCTGTCGTACCTCATTGCACAGTAAATAACTGCTGCAAAATTGCCAAAAGTACAGCACATGCTTCTGGAACATCTTGTAGAAATGTGTCTTAGCTGAGCTTTGATATGTGTGCTACTTATCATGTATTCTTTGAACTTCCTTCTCTAGGATGAAAGCTCTTCTGACAACCTGTGTCCAGAGGACTTACAAAAAAATGGAGACTCAAATAGTGTCATTAAAGATAGATTGTGTCAAGCTGTACGACACAGTGCCAAGCAATTCCTTGATCCAGTACGGAAATTTAATGGACAGCCAGTGCCTTTTCAGCAGCCAAAGATTTTTACTGGAGGTGTCATGAGGTGGTACCAAGTGGAAGGCATGGAGTGGCTCAGGGTATGGAGCAATAGATTAAACGTTTAATCCCAGTCACTGACTGGAGACAGAGAAATGGAGAGGAGGAACCAGCAGGAATCTGTTAATAGCTAGTATAGGGGAGGTGAAGAAGGAATAGACAGTTTTTTCATGGTTTCTCATGACATAAGAATTGAATGTTGTGAAACAAAATTGTCAAGCAGCAGGTGCAAAGTTACAGGGTGGGAAGGATATTTAGTTTTGTAAGAGTTTTCTTTAGACTTACTGGTTGATTTCTGTGTCTTTACTCTCTGTGTCTTTTTTCTTGTTCAAGTCAGCTATCTTTTCAGCCCTTCCTTACAAGAACTTTCTAAAAACAGTAGTTCTGTGCATCATTGAGTCTGTTTTCCTCTCTTGAAGATTTGAATACCTAGCACTACACATGTTTAAAGACTCAGGATAATAGTTTCTGTGGCTGGTGATGATACCAATACAGTGTTTTTAAAAATGCTTTGTCTTTAGCATTTGAAAACAAAAGCTGAAGAAACTTGACATTTAAAAAATGCACATATATGTATTCAATTTTGTCCTGTCTTTGCTTTCAAGCCAAATTAGAACAGTGAACAGCTTTCCTCTTTAATTGTAGTAGCCAGGCAACTAACTTGCATTCTGGTACCAGTTCCATGTCTGTCTGTCCATTCCCTCCACTCCCTCCGCCCCAGTGGGTGTATCCTTTTAACAGGCTTAGATTCATTTCACAAGTGAACACTACTAAACTCGCTCATCCTGGGATTTTTCCTATGGTAAAGTGGCTGTGCCAACAGAAGCTATTTGGATAGATGTAACTGAAACTTCACAAACACAATAACTTGATTTATGTGGGAGGAAAGTAAGGGGAATTCTTTGGAGCTGGGATGAGTTAAAATTTGGCCAGTATGAACTGTACTTGCTGTTGAAGTGTTTTTTGATATAATGCAAATTCTTATATTTCCCTTTGATACTATTCTCACTTTTTGCCTTCTAGTCAGACACTTAACTGACTAGAAGCACGTACACCTACATAAGAATGTCTTGTGTTTAACTAGATGCTTGTATTTTGACAATGGAGAAATCTTTCTCATTTAATGTGTGCCTGTTAGAGAAAGTTGCCGCAGGTGTCTGATGTTGCTAATGTGTTTTGGATCTTCTGCATTTACATATCTTTCTCTGTGTGCCCAGATGCTTTGGGAAAATGGTATCAATGGCATTTTAGCTGATGAAATGGGGCTGGGGAAGACAATCCAATGCATTGCAACAATAGCACTGATGGTGGAGCGAGGAGTCCCGGGTCCCTTCTTAGTATGTGGTCCGCTGTCTACTCTTCCAAACTGGATGTCTGAATTCAAGAGATTTACTCCAGAGGTAAAAAAAAGTTAAGGCTTTTCATTTCTTCCTTGTGTCTAAAAGAGCAAATTATTTAATTCTTACTCTAATTTTTTTTACCTTGAAATTTTTTTCCTGTTTCAAACACCAGTTTAATTGCAGTTATTTATGTCGTTGCTACAAACTATGCCTTCACTTGCTATACATTTACAATCATCTTGTAAGTAAACTAACTTTCTCTCCTATCATCCATTCGATTTTGCAACTTTACATGAGCTTAATTGATGTGACTTCTAAGTTTCATTTCTTTTAGATTCCATTAATGCTGTATCATGGAGCTCAGCAGGAACGTCGTAAACTGGTTCGTAAAATT
This sequence comes from Rhea americana, assembly GCF_003343005.1. Lineage (NCBI taxonomy): Eukaryota > Metazoa > Chordata > Aves > Rheiformes > Rheidae > Rhea > Rhea americana. The sequence goes on from NW_028186490.1 coordinate 589,735, forward strand.
CACGGACGTCAAGGATCTCTACAAATTCATCCTGTTGTCGTTACTTCATTTGAAATAGCCATGCGAGACAGAAATGCCCTACAGGTACCTAAATTCTCCTGAAAATCATGTGATAGGTGGACTGTCTCACCACTATTAATAGTAATGCTTTTGAATGCAGTAAAAGACTGCTTGCTGCCTATCCAGTGTGATACTACAGCACTTATATTAACATTCAGGTTTTCTGTGCTGTTTCCTTGGTAGCAGTGGCTCTAGATTTTTATGCTTAAGAAGTTCTTAAAATAGAACACATCATCCAAAAAGTGAAGTGAAAAGATAATTAGAGCACGTATTTTCTTTTCACTACTTCTCAGTAGGTAGAACAAAACCTGTGTGTTTTTTTTGTTGTTGTTTGTTTGTTTCTGTTTTGGTTTGGGAGGGAGGAGGGTGGTGGAGTAAAAGCTGTACTTAGTGTGTTGGTTGACATTGGAGTGGTTATTTCATTGAGGACAGGTTTTCCTGTACAGCATTTACTGACTACTGAAGAAGAAGAGTTGCTGATGCGGTACCTTTTTGTGTTTGCATTTTAATATAAGTTTCAAATACTCCATCTCTGAGTATTTTTGTAGAGTGTAAGCTGCAAAACAGTGCATGAATGCTGTTCAGGAACACTGAGTAGTTGATAGGGAAATTCTGCAAAATCCCTGTCTCCATAAAGTGAAATTTTAAATGGATCACAAAGTGACAGTACCATAATCATCTCAACTTCCTAAATGCATTCACACCAAGCAAATATATGGTATAAAATATTTGGATTAATCTATTCTAGTCTGGCAAAGAGAAAGAACACTAAATAGTCTTTTTAATGAGAAGCATCAGGTTCTTAATTGTTGGTGCCACTCATCTGGTGTACATCTTGATGTAATGATCAATTATTTATCCTTTATTTTGCAGCACTGCTTCTGGAAGTATCTGATAGTGGATGAAGGTCACAGGATTAAAAATATGAACTGCCGTCTTATCAGAGAACTAAAACGATTTAATGCAGACAATAAACTTCTTTTGACTGGTACTCCCCTGCAAAACAACTTGGCAGAACTATGGTCCTTGCTTAACTTTCTGTTGCCAGATGTGTTTGATGATTTGAAAAGGTAAGTTGCAGTCTGTTGGAAAATCCGTGCCCTTTTTCTCCTTGGGCATTGTTGTGATTCTTTAAGTATTAAACTTGTATTAGCACTTAAAGAATTGTTTATTGTCTGGCTTTAACTTGGTATGATTTTTCTTTTGTGGTAGAGGCATTGTCTTCCCCTCTTAACACGTGTAGTTCTCCAGAAATGAAGTGTCAACTCTGTGCTTGAATAGTGGATATTTAACTCTGAGCTAGCACTAAGCATTGAGGGAGGATGTAGCTGTCTAATCATAACTGCTGTTTGAGACTCTGTAAGGTTATTGGAGACATCTGTGTGAGGCTAACAGAGAGGCCCCATGGGAGACCTATGCTTTTTGAAAGCAGTAGCTAGAGGTCAGGTGGAAAAGTAAGGTCAGAACAATTTTTAATTCAGTCTATATTTGGAAAACAATAAAGATTATAATGCATACAACAGAGCTTAATGAATATTCCAATTAATACTTGTAGTTTTATTGATCAGTTTAAAATCTTAGCCTCTGCATAGACAGACTATTTCAGAAACATCTTGTGCATAAAGAACAGATATGATGCATACAAGTGTAGTTTGGGATTTTTTTTTTTTTTGTTTTTTAAATCACAGGATAAGAGAAGAATAGGATACATAAGTCACAAAGAATAATAGCTTTAAGTAAGCTATTCCTTTTTTTCTTTCTTGCTCTGTTTTTATAGCTTTGAATCCTGGTTTGATATTACCAGCATTACAGAAACTGCCGAAGATATTATTGCTAAAGAAAGGGAGCAAAACATCTTGCATATGCTGCATCAGGTTTTTCATTACTCTTTGTATTGTTTTTCATGATTTGCTTCTAACACTGGCCCTTGTTATGAACCATGTTGAAATCTTGTTTGTAGAGCTGACTTCCGAGTCTGAGGCTTTTATTGTAGCACTTCAGAGTTCTTTTGCCTTGGGGTTTTGTTCAATCTTTGTCAGCATATGTAAATGCTGGAAAGAACAACATACCTTTTTGGTAATACCTCATTTTTGTTCTTGGATCTGAGCTGAGATGAGTCAAACTTAATTGCATTTGCTTTTTACTTTTTGCAAGAGACAAAATTGGTATATTTATTTTGTTGATAGTTAACTGAGGGAACTTGGGTAACTTTGAGATAGTGGACATAAAACTTTGAAAAACTAGTTGTATAATTTACCTGTTTTCAAAAGCAAAATCAAATTATTAATTTCTTTTTGGCTAAGGAAAGTCAATGCTTAGAGAACTTTTTTTTTCCCACCTTAAGCTGATGGTGAAAGATAGAAATTGTATCTCAGACATAATTGTTGACAAAAATTTGTTCTGTGTTGCAGTTAAGAGTTTGTCAGGACCTCTTGCAGCAAAATGATTTAAGAAATGTAGCGAACAGAACAGAGCTATTTCATAAAAATAGACTTTTTAAATCATTTTTATTAAAGTGATTTTATGTAGTAACTGCTGCACCTTTAATAAAGACTTCAAAATACTTTTAAAATGTCAGTGGATGGATTGTTTAAACCTGTCTGTTACCAATATACATGTAAAACCTTTTGAGTATGAGTCCATTTTAAGAATGAAATACTGAACTCTGAAGATCAAATCTCCAAGTCTAGATTGTTAAAATAGCACTGTACCTGTAGACCCTTTGCTCTAAAACTAGCCCTGTTAGGAGCTTTGAGTAATTATAACACATTCAACATTTCAGATTCTGACACCTTTCTTACTGAGAAGACTGAAATCTGATGTTGCTCTTGAGGTTCCTCCTAAACGAGAAGTCGTGGTATATGCACCACTGGCAAAGAAGCAAGAAACTTTCTATACTGCCATTGTAAACCGCACTATTAGGAAGCTGCTTGGGAATAATGAGGTATCTGCGGAAACAAATGATAGAAATGTACTTGATATTAATAGTTTATGAGCAAAAATACATAGATATTTCGTTGCTGGTGAAACCAGAACTACTTTTTGCTTAAATTTTGTGTGTAACCCTTTTATTAATTATTTCAGTGGTAATTATTGTGACAGATCTCAGTGTGCACAGAACTAGGTAATATGCAAGTGTGAACAGCTGCTTTTTGGCTGGCCTTAGGTCAGGGGAAAAAAGACAGTTTTCAATAGACTGACAATTTCTGGTAAAACATCAGTAAGGTGCTCATGCAGCTTTCACAAATCAAGCAGAAGCTTTCAAATTCTACAATTTTGGAGCTTTAGGTTGTGGGCCACTTCTTATACATAGCCACATTTACAGCTACTGAATCTCAGAACTGGACAGTGCATGTCGTTGAGATCTTTTTGCAATATTGAGAATTCTTGGATCAGCATAGGTATTTTATCTGAAACTATCTGCTGCTGATAGCAATGTTATTTCCTGCAGGAAGAAGTAGTTGAATTGAGTCCTACAGGCCGACCAAAACGCCGCAGTCGAAAGCAGGTTGATTATTGTGAAGTACATAATGATTCACCTGATGACTTGGAAAAATTGATCAGCAAAATGCAAGAGGAAGTGGAAAGAGAGAGGTGCCCTAAAAGATAATATTTTTCAAATACTAAATATATCCCTTTTATTTCAACTTGCTTCCAGAACTTTACTTATCAGAATTTATTAAGAATGGCAAGCATTTTATGATGCACTGTTCTTGTGGCTTTAAACTTTCCTGCTTTACTTTTCCCTAAAATTTGCTATTTTGTGTTAGCAATGATGATCTTGTACCGTAACTCGCTGCCTCATTAACAATAGCGGAGTTAATGATAAGACATTTGATTCTATTTGCTACAGACCTCCTGTGGCCTTTGCAGAATCCAGCATTAAAATTGGCTCTCAAGTCTCTTTTTTTCCAAGAAATGGTTTTAGTAACGGTCTTAAGTAGGTCTTGTGGTCATAGTATGATTGCTAAAACTTAGATAACTAAACTGTGCCAGTGTGAAAAGTAATTCTGATGGGGTCTTGGGACATGAAACAGTGAAGAACACTGCTTATTAATGGTTCCACCAAAGCCTGAAAGTCTAAGATGGTGTTGGGTGCCAGCAGAGGAAGAACTGTTTCATCTTTTTGGTCAGTTGAAATTATTGATAATCTTAGGTCCTGAGTAGGCTTAGCAGTGAGGACAAGGAGCTGATGAACTTAAGTTGTGGCTAGGTATTGCAAGCTTTGCAAGGTTCAGGTAAGCCTTTTGTCTTTAACAATTGGCTATGTTTGTGGCTGTATCTTTGGCTCAAGGCAGGACAAGGGTTAATGCTGGTGTGCTAATTAGAGTTAAGTTTTGGGGAAATGCCTCAGGAACACTTGAAGCAAAGTTTGGGCTTAAGACTGGAGGAGAGGCAGAAGTAGTTTCTTTGCTCAGTACTGAGGTGGGAGAAAGGGAGAAGTAGGCCTAAGCTGAGGCCTGGAACCCAAATGCTCAGCAAGGTTAGAGTTAGTTTGGTGACAGGTATTGGTCCACTTGATGCAGATTAAGATCAGCATTTGAGATTCAGGACTGAGGAACTTAAAGAGTCATGTTCACGTAAGGTCTTTTATGTAGTCTATTTTTTGGCTCTAAATTGTTTGGAAACCCTTTGGGCAAAGGAAAACTGGGATTGAGGTTAAGCTTCAAGGTTGAAGAAATGTATTTATCTTGCTTGATTTTATTTTAGTCCTGTGTTCTCTTCAAGAACTGATAATGATATATATATATATATACATGCTTGTGTTACTTCAATGGCATGCATGGATCCCTTAAGTTGCAGACAGTGCTTAGATGTGGAGGAGCTAAAGAGCTGCATTTTTTTGCAGAATCCTGCAGACTGTACACGTGGCTAAAATGAGACCAGTGAAAAATGTGTGGCTGTCCCTAGTTACAGGTTGCCTTGCTATTGATTAAAGGTTAGAGAAAAGTTCTGTTCCGGGAACCAGAGTTTATGCTGGAGGTGAAGAGTTTTTGCCATGGTTAATCTCCTCTTGGTAGCTGTGTCATAATTTCTGGCCGCTGACAGAGTAAAGGTCTGTTTCAGGGCTGGAGGGCCTGGACAGCTACACTAACTGCTGGGTTGTGCAGGAACCATAAGGTGGGAGTGAGTGGCTTCTAGTGATAAGGACTGAATTTGTCCTAGGATTGTGATTCTGAATGAATACTTAGGATTGTGGTTCTCTTGGGTCAAGGACTATGTAATTAATTTTGAGGATCAGGATTAGATAAAATGATTGTTTCTGGATTGCATGAGGTTTGGTTATGATAGGAGAAAATCATTTTTAGTTATTTACTAATAGGACTTTTCAGTACTTTTAATGTTAGTGGTAGGCTCTGAAACGAGAGCTGCTAGAGAGCATACTTAGTACTGGCTCCTTTTAAGACTGGCCTAGACTGAGTGTCTAGTCAGGTGACAGTACTGGCTTGTTTTTAATTGTAATGTAGGTGCAAGTCCCATTGGGCATTGGGACTTAAGGGACTTGATTATTCCTGACTTCTTTAAGGCCTCCAGGATAGGAGAAAGCTGATTTTGAAGTAGTTTATGCATTCTGCAGGAATTCTGACCATTTGTTGGTAGAGGGGACTCTCTTTCTTTTTCTGCTAGATGACTTGCAGAAGTTGTTTTTTTTTTTTTCGTGACTTGTGCTTACTAATTGCTACCTTTTTGTATTTTAAACCAATCGTGACAAACTCTTCTTGTTAGAGCCTTACTCTTCTAATAGGGCTCTAACAGCCTTACTAACTGTGAAGGATTTTGAGGGAACTTGGCACTCCACATGATTTTTTTTTTCCCCCCAGTATCTGTAACAGGTAAGTGATGCCTTTCTGTACTAATATGATGATATGTCTTTTCAAGGCCAGTGGTAGAAGTGAGCATTCCCATGGATTCAGAAGTGAACCTTAAACTGCAGAACATTATGATGTTACTAAGAAAATGCTGTAATCACCCTTATCTTATTGAATATCCACTGGACCCTGCTACGCAGCAATTCAAGGTATGTATTTTTAAAGCATTACCAGAAGAATTACTCTAGGCATTAGACATAGTAGACCAAGCTGACAACAGTGAAGAATTACGTTGTCAGTGTTTTCAGGACAAGCCTCCATATTAAATTCCGGCAGTGTAATTGAATCATTATTTGAAGCTTTCTGCAGCAGCAGCTGCAGGGAGCAGTGCAGACTCTGTGCCCTTGTAGTCTTTGCACTAGTGATGCTGTTTCTCATTATGTAGGCACTTGTCTGCTGGGAGCAAGGCTGTTGATTAAAGCTGATTCAAGAGCTGTTTTAGGGTCTGCCCTAAGTTCCATTCACAAAGACAAGATTTCAAAACCAAAACATTGACCTTGGTGAACTGTTTGTGATTTGGTCTGTACACACTGCAGAATGTAGGGCAATAGCTTGTACATGTAAGGTGTTCCAGGGCAGATATGAACAACAAAATGCTCAACTCGGAGGGCACAGGATCTGGTCCCCCCTGCTTGAAAGGGAATGCAGAGTAAGTGTATCACATATCCCGAGGGCCAGTGGGGGCCAGGTGATAGCTTCCTTTACACAAAGCGATTAACAATATAGCAAACTGTGAAGCAATTCAGATTGAAAGAATCATTGCTGTTCAAGAGCTTTAAGATTTAACTGAGTTTTGGGGTTTTTTTTTTTTTTTTTTTTTTTTTTTTTTTTTTTTTTTTTTTTTTTTTTTTTTTTTTTTTTTTTTTTTTTTTTTTTTTTTTTTGACAAACTGCTTAAGGAGAAGTTAAAGGTGCTTGCTCATTCTAAATGTAGCTTTGCAGGCCCATATAGTCACATTTCTGGTTCGGTGAGCAACAACAAACTCAGCTGCACTCAGGAGTAAACTGTCGAAAGTTTTTCAATAGAAAATCAGTGTGATTTTTGGAAAAAAGGGGGGGCCGATAACCCAATCTGGATGAGGAGGTGAGATTAGTTAATATATATAAAATACTGATTTCTGGACAGTTGACGCAATGTACAGGAGCTAGCACCTGTTTGGGAAGATTGATTAGAATTTAGTGAGGTGACTTGCTTAGGGTTCAGCCACAAAGTGTTTCTGCATCTTTGCTCTTAGCCCACAGCAGAAATCAGGTGTAAGAAATTGTCTTAAACAAGAGAAGGGTGTAAGGAAGAAGATGAAGAATTTGCTCTGTCAATTTTTGCTCCTTGGCTGATGTGCATCTTGTTTAGATAGTGCTGTTTATTTCCAGCAGATGGAAACCTCGCGCATTAGTTACAACTGCTAGAAGCTGGGAAGGAAACAGCTGTGCTGTTCCATTGTCAAAAAAATAAAAATCATTAAGGTTTCTCCTTTTGGAAATGTCATGAAAACTATTTTCTTTTTTAAAGATCTACACATATAAAATGATGAATTTGATTTTAATTTCATCTTGATTAAACTTATTTTGCTAAAACAGGTGTTATTTCCTGTGTTGCAGCTTTTATTTTTAAAAAATAAAAAAGGAAGGTACAGCTCGTTTCTGTAAAACACTTTCAGCCAGCTTTTGTTGGTGCATCTGAGTGCTGAAAACCTCTGAGTCCTTCCCTCTAATATACAACATGCCCCCTTTCCCCCTACCATATTCTTCTAAGGTTGATGAAGATCTAGTAAAGAATTCGGGCAAGTTTCTACTTTTGGACCGGATGCTTCCAGAATTGAAAAAGAGAGGCCATAAGGTAAATTTATGTATGGATAGTGGAGTAGGTTGGGTGTGGGGATTTTTTATGGGTGTTTTGGGGTTTTTTTTGCATAGATACCTGCTTATGATCAAAAAACGATGCTAAAGAATCTTCCTGGTTTTGTAGGTCTTGTTATTTTCACAAATGACTATGATGTTGGACATTTTGATGGATTACTGCTATCTGCGAGACTTCAAATTTAGTCGATTAGATGGCTCTATGTCCTACTCAGAGAGAGAAGAAAATGTAAGTAGATGCACCTGCCCTTTGAGCCTGTTTAGTAAAATTTCTTCCTGTTCCTGTGACACTGTCACAGAATTTAGTCTTTAATGTGCAGAAGCCATGTATGTTGACCGACATGCTTGCTACATTTTTTAATGTTTACTGCTCAGAAATACTGTGGTAGTGAAGTGTGTTACTAACCAGCATCTTGTGGTCTGCCTAGAGTGATGGCTGTTCACACATTCTGTAGTCCAGATGTGCTATGCATAATATATCAGCATTGTAACAGATGCTAATCCCAATTTGCCCATATTGTTTACAGAATCTAGGATGCAATGCAAACATCTGTGGGAAAGTACTGCAAGTCTAATGCCAGATAGAGTAGACTTCCTAGGAAATAGTCTTGTGTACCTATTGGGATACCTGTAATTTTTAGCCCAACAGAGCACATGGATTTGGTGTGGTATAGTCTTTCTTGCATGCTTGTTACAGTTTGAAATAATCACATGTGTCCAGCAAAAGATGCCTTAGAGGAAAAAGGCAGTGCTGTCCTTCAACTCACTTGGGTATCAGCTTTTGCAGACTGCAAAATACTTTGAAACTAGTGGAGATTATTTATTTTGGCAGAGAAGGAAACCTGTATGTAGGCAGATTCATCGTGCACACAACTAGAAAGATTCTTAGTAAGCACAGCAGGTGCAAGGGATTAAATGAGAAATTTAAAGGTGCAATGTGTTCCAGCCTATACCAGATACAGAAACAGTAACAAGCACTTGCATGTAAACATCTTGTAAATTGTGAGGTGTTGCCTCGATCTGTTCTTTGGTTACAAATTGCACATGTACCTTTTATGACGAAGCAGGTCAACTAGGGCTTTCTTCTTCTCCTCTGGCTGGCTTTTGTCAGTTCATCAATTTATCCATATTAAACATATCTTTTTTGCCTGTTATGTTTTTTTAAAGCTAAAACATTTTGGCTTGGCTGCAGTTCCCCTCTTCATTTCATCTGTATGAACAAGTGGCTGAACAGAATGCTAGAATTTTATTAAATAAAGAGATAGTAGAGAATACAGACAATGTCCAGGCCCTTAACAGTCTTAATGTCTTTATTACAATAAAAAAAAAAAAAAGCAAAATCCACTGCACAGAAACTGAAGTATACCTCCAGCAAACTATGAGAACAAGGGATAAATGCAGCAAGCTTTCAAGGGGGTAGCACTAGCTGCCTAATTTGTTTCTTTTTCCTCTCTGTCCCCTGCTTCTGTACCTACCATAGCATGGTATGGATGCTGGCTGAGAGAACTTTTCCAGGTCACCAGCTGAAGTCCAGCAAGGCTCTTCCCAGCTTCATGACCTGCTGTCAGTGGTGGAGATGCTAGTGTCCAGGCAAGCCCAGAGGAGCTGAGGTTTGCAGAGCACTTGGATAGCTGCTTCAGGCTGGCAGTGGGGTGATGGTTTCTCTTATTGTTGTGGTCAAAATCCTGAAAATTACTGTAATCTTCCAATCTTCTGACAGCATGAGGGTAGTCAAAGCAAGCTAGGACCTACCAGGTCTACAATACCAGTTAGGAACTGTGCTGACAGTTGGGAGCACCTTGCGGTGAAAGCAGGCTTAGATGGTAAGCAGGAGGCCAGAAAGTTACGCCCAGGTTTTCATGTAAAAGGAAAAGGTATATAGTGTGATTGAAAGTAATAGTCAAGTTGGCTGCTGGTTTTTTTTTAGATTGCTGCTTGTGTCAAGAAGTGGATATGTATTTAGGCAAGACTGTGCTTGCTTTGGAGAAGAAAATATCATTGGATGGTAGATTATTTGGAGATGCATGTGATTTGGACCATATGTTGTTGTAGTAGTCTCCTTTCTGGACAGTTCATTGACCAGAATCAGATAAGAATATACAGTTACTTCACGTCATGGTCTTGTCCTGTCCTATAGGCATGCAATGTTTCTTAAAGCTTTGACCTCTGACAACATGTTTTATATTGTATTTGTGTTCTTTTTAATCTTTAAACAATTTTTTTTTTGTTCCTTTTTAAATAAAACACTTGCTACATTGTTTGATCTGCCTGCTGTTTCATAATAAATACATTTTCTTCCAGATTCATCAATTTAATACAGACCCTGAAGTCTTCCTATTCTTAGTGAGTACAAGAGCTGGAGGCTTAGGCATTAACCTAACTGCAGCAGATACTGTTATCATCTACGATAGTGACTGGGTATGTTGATAGTGTTTTACCTCATGACACTTACAATGAAATGCTTTCTCTTCGCTGCTTTTAATAAGCATTTAGTAACCATTATGGTATAGATCACTTCTGTAATTTACTTTAATGAAACACTGCATGATGACAGTATAAGCTATGTATGCAAACAGGTTTTATATTAACTGTACAACTCAGGGTGAAAATGTCCTAGTTTTATCCAAAACAAAGGTAAGCTGCTCTGCAAGGCCAGTTTGTTTGTCCTCTGAATTATACCAAAAGCAGGAGGGTTTTTTGTTACTCCTGGAGATGCATTTCCTTCTTTCATTTTATTAAAAGTTTGAAAGCTGCTGGTACTCTGAAAGTTCCCCAATTCTAACAGCTGTGTTGTTAGCACCAGGCCTTCAAATTTCTTCCTGTGAGTTGCCATCCATGTTTTAGCTAGCTGGGATCCTGCTGCTCTTGCAAGTGTGGAGAAAGCCAAGAAGAAAACAAGTATGGAGAGGACGTCTGAGGATGTATGCCTCTTCACTTTCTTTTAAATATACAGCTCTGCTGGTTGAATAATTGTATTTACTTATAGCAAAGCTGAAAGAACTTTCAGAATAGTACTGGAAAAAAAAATCCATTTCCTTTCCTCCTACAAAAAAGAGCTAACAACCTCAGATAAATTTTTAATGCAGATGTCCATCTGTTAAGCTGCATCATGTAGCACTGAAGCAGCCAAGCTAGTTGAGTTACCCCTATGTAGCCACAGCAGCAGAGCTCAGCATGGACTAGTTTAAAACACAAGTAGCTGTGGAGCAGGGTTATACCATAGCTTCTCAGCTATTTGCTTCAGCTCTGTCTGACCATTGGAGCTCACTGACTAAAAATGCTCCCTGTGGTACTGTTCTTAAATAAGCTAAGTTAGCTGCATTATTAACTTTTTTTTTAATCTGCTCAGAACCCTCAGTCAGATTTGCAGGCCCAAGACAGATGTCACAGAATTGGCCAGACAAAGCCAGTGGTTGTATATCGTCTTGTGACAGCAAATACTATTGATCAGAAGATTGTGGAGAGAGCTGCTGCCAAGAGGAAGCTAGAGAAGCTGATTATACACAAAAGTTAGTATTTTTCTCTTTATGACTTCCTATTTTTTTAAAAAAATATTTCTTCTTTAAATCCCAAGACAGAACTTACTGCTCTGTTTGAGATTCTTTATTACTTCTTCTTAAATGCAAATAGCTTTATCTTTCCAACAAGTAGCTATATAGTATCACCCTCCTAAGTGCATTCTTTAACATGTTACAGGTTACTCCTTCAGAAATGAAGGAAGAGCACTTGTATTTCTAGGATCAGCATGTTATGGCTATTTTTTACTAGTAGGCAGAAAAAAAAAAGGGTGATGGCACCTGGGGGAAAAAAAGTGAAACCAGGCTATAAGAGAATAGAACTCTGGGCTCTTCGATAGCTTGTCAGCAAGGTGACAGTTTGTTCAACTCAAATGTTTTTAGGCTTCCAAGAAGGAAAATGTCTAGGCTAGAGATAGATGACAAGTCTAACTTGATTCTCTCTTTTTTCTTAATGATTATTTTTTAAATCAAATTAAATGATCCAGAAGATAAAGGGAAAATCAGATATACTAAACTACTAGCAGTAACATTTTATCACAATTCTTCATTTGAAGTAATATGCCTAGCCAATAGCATTTAGAGCTGAGTTTCATGATTTGAAGTTTGGAGATAGGCTTTCCTGTTACACTGACAAACTTGCTTGAGTAGAGAGCATGTCTACTAAAATTGGTAAAATGAGTAGAGACTATTAAAAGTTGGTATCTGGAGGTTTCTGCTGAACTTGATCCAAATGGCAAATCCTAAAGTTGTGGAATTGCTGCACAAAATTACAGCATTCTGCATGCGCTTGTCCTTCTAAGTTTGAGTACTCTGTGATAACCACAGTAAAGTCCTTTTGGAACCATTACCTAACAAGCACTGAACTGAAAAATCTTTTATTTTGCATGCAACACAGTGGTGGTTCTTGTTCCATTATTGATTATCTAGCTGGGCATACTTAAAGTGTAAGAAAATGATGACACTGAAGTTTCTCTTTTGGGGTAAATTTCTTTTGGTTTGGTGCTATAGAAAGTTCAGTTCTGCTTCTATAGCTTGTTCTGTTTGCCATATTCAAATATTAGTTCATTGTAGTGTTTCCCAAATACTAAGCTCACTTTAAAAATTCTGGAAATCTGATATAGGTCTCTGACAGTAATTATCCTTATATTAAGTGTTAAGGAATTTAGGAACTTCCCATTATATACCTATATTAAAAAAAAATGCATTTTGAGGCATAAAGGAAGCAAAAAGCCATGCTTGTTACTCTGGCTACTGGACAGTGCACTATTTCATGAGCTTAAACTGTGGGTTGCCTCTGTTTTTGAATGATGTTGGCTGATCTTTTCGTCCTTTATCCTAGTTCTAACTTTTTCTGTAACTTGTTTGACACTTCTATCTTGGTGTGACTGCCAAGAAATTAATCTGTTTTTTTTTGCTAAGGGCTTTAATTAACATTTTAAGTAGGAGAAGCATTTATTTTATATGAATTTGATTAAGATCCAATTTGAAGATAAAACTAAAGTGGAAAGATCAGCACAGAAAACAGGATGTGCTCAAACAATAGGTGACTGACATAATGGGAACCAGAACTATTCAGTATACAGAAAGGAAGCTAAATGGCAAGGGTCATGCCTTCAGTTTTGCTCTAAGTTGAGTATTTTTCTCGCTAACTATTGATGAATCATATCCAAATCCTACAGCCTAAGTAGTTCCCCTTCAGGAGCCCTTAGGTTCACTGTGTGATTTTGTAAATGTGATGTAATGGATCTTGTAATCTCGAGTATCTCAGAAGTACAAGAAATGTACTTTTCTTGTAGTGAATGAGGAAGGGATATCATGAAACTTATGTGCCTAAATCAGGCCTTTCAGCATTGTCTAACTGTTCAGAGTACATACAGCAGAAATACTTATGAGCTGAAATGTGTTGCAGAACAGTTTGATTTTGGGACCTGAGCACCAGATTTCTCATTCTGTCTTTTCTTTCTCTTTTATTCAAGAAATGTGCCTAGGAAACTATGAGAACCAGCATGGCTTTAGTTAAATTAATAGATGTCAGACTAAGATTAAATGATGCATGTAAACTTCTCTTTATGTTGGTAAATGTTCATAGGGTTTTCTCTATGTCATTAGTATTATAGCTCAAGATCTACACAGCACTAATTCAGTGCCATACGGTTTGTGAAACTCTGAAAAATGATTCCAGTGAGGAGGAGGAAGGGGCTGTATCACTAATAGTGCATGACATGACCTGGATCTGGTGGGTCACAGCAGGAGTTGTTAATGGAGAGGAGATTCCTCTGTCTCAAACCCCTTTGGAACTTGCCTCTGATTTGCACTTCACAGAGAAACATTTATAGTCCTTTGAGGGAGATGGGGAAGGGAGGAAGTTTGAAACTAAGATAGAAGAAAGAATGAAAAGTGTGAGGGAAACCTCACTAATAAAATGGTTTCGTGTGTTAATAAAAACAGAAGCAGCTTAGGAGAGTCTCTGAGCACAGGACACTGCAAGACTTGCCCGTCTCCTTGGAATATGCATGCCTGAGCTTGGCTTTGTTCATATCTATCTTTAGGATAAACTTTTATTTCTTGGATATTTGGGCAGACATCCAGATTCATGTGTAGATAAGTGTTAACATAGTCTCTTTGAGAAATCAGCCCAAGTTGGATGTGTTAAGTCATGTCTGTCTAATCCATTAAACTGAGGTATATTCTACGAAAACAACATATTTCTCGTATTTCTTATCTTATAATGGTTAATGCTGCTTACTTTGTTTCAACCAGCTTACATTGTAAGGGATCAAACTCCAACATCTACCATCTAACTCTATTTGCAATGTTTTTTGCTGTAAGTAGAACTAATGGCTTTTCTGCTCTGTGCATGCATGTGTACATGTTGAGTTGGTGTTTCAATCAGTTTCTCTGCATACTACATCTAGGAGAGTGGAAGGCCTGCATGTAAACTCTTCATGCACTTTTTAAAATCATTTAGCATAAAAACTTAAGTTGTGTTTAGCTGAAGGCTAAAACAGTGAAATGTAGTATTAGTTAAAGGAGTTGGTTTGGATGTGCAAGAATTTTCTCTGTGCATCCAGCATTGTTGTATTGATATACAAAATTTAATGTTTCTGCCTCTATATACTTTTTTTCCCCCTTCCTCCCACATAGATCAATTTAAAGGTGGCAAATCTGGTCTAGCACAATCAAAGAGCTGCCTGGACCCTCAGGAATTAATAGAATTACTGAAATCCAGAGACTATGAGAGGTATGTGGATTTTCATTTTTTCTTTAAAGCCATAAACTTAAAACATTCTGCTTGCAAATCACTGCCAAAAAGATGTCTGTCTTGTCTTAAAGTGATACGTAGATCTTAGTGGAAAGAATGTCCTGGGGATTCTGCTATGCAGAAAACTGATTTCTGTGCAATATTCTGTGTAATAGGCTGTTATCTATATTAAGAGATTATTTCTTCTTCAACAGAGAGGTTAAAGGATCTAAAGAAAAAGTAATCAGTGATAAAGATCTAGAGTTACTCTTGGATAGAAGTGATCTTATTGGTAAGTGGCAGTTTTCATCCAATTTTTCTCTTTGCTTGTTAAATCATATTTTATAAGTAGATTTTCTTTATTAGAGCTTTCAGAGACATTGGAGTCTTTATATGTAGAAAACTGTCATAGTTTCACTTCCCTGCAGCTATATTGCATATACAAAGACCCTTTGGTCCATACACTGACATTTCCACTTGGATCTGCCAAAGAGGAAATAATAAAACTGGAAAAGATTCCAGAAAGCTACATTCATACATCATGTGTGTTTGTGAGCATAGATTAGGAGCTGTTCTGCAAAGCAGCTTTCTTTAGATGTTGCTGTAATTGGTGAAAACAGAAATTATCCTTATAAGATGATTTATTTCAGCAAATTTGTTTATTTAAAAACATCTTAATACTTCTAGAATTGTTTCATCTTGAAATGTAGTCTAGTAACGCTTTTTGGAAAAAAAATGGAGCTTTTCAGGATTACCATGGCTTGTGTCAATGGATCAAAACCAAAGTTTTTTAGGCTGTCTGCTTACATAAATTCTCGTTCTTGATCCAGTCAGGATATTAAGAGTGTTAACTTCTCTGAGAAAGGAGAAAATTCTTATCCAGTTCCTCTAAACGTTAGACTTGATATGCTTTGTTCCCTTCAGCATCTTCAGGACAGATAAATGTAAAAACATAGATGAAGAAAAATCAGTCATTAAAGAATTTCAAGTGAAATTCAAAGCTAGTCTTAAATAATTTATTTGCTTTAGGAGATAAGAACAGCTTTGTACTTGAAATTTTCTCCTAGATTATCTAAGGAATGGTTTTATAAAAGCTCTTATTTCAGTTAACTAGTGCTTGAAAATGGTTCTTGATGCACTGATTTTATATGATTCACCTCTGTCTTTACATGTTCAGGCTGAAACATCAGTCTCTTTAAAACAACCTGATTTGTCAGATTGGAAAAGGTGCCATCTGTCATGTGTATTAGGGTGTAACACGTTTTATAATGATTTATTCGTATTTTCTTAGTTATAGTAAGCAGAATCAGTGTATTAAAACTGTTGTAAAAAATGGGAAAGAAATATTAGTCTAACATTATATCCTGAACACTTGCTTCAACTAGCTGCGGTGAATGCTTCAGAAATTGAAATGCCAACTCCTACCTCCTATAAACCGTAACTAAATTTGACAGAAGGACAGTAACTACTTTTTAACTTTATATTCAGTGGGATGGCAACACAGTGATTGCAAATGGTTGGAAAACAAGATGCAGATTTTATAATACCTGGAGAGAGAGGGAAAAAAAAAAAAAAAAAAAAAAGGAAAAGCATAGCTAGCAGGGCTATTACTTTGTGGTTTTTTTCCTGATGATTTCACTCTCTAAGGCTTACTGCATTGTTTTCTTCTGAGGAAGAAAAAATCGGTATGGCAGACTTAAAAGCTGCCTATCTCCATTCAGATCTAGTCTGAGGTGTTGGCTGTGGGGTTTGTGTATGTTTAAAGTGTGCAATTGAGAAACAGCTTCTAAGCACAAATTTTTAGTTGCTGTTTATAAATGATCAATATGGTTTTTATCAATGAGCTTGCTTTTCAAATCTCTAATTGAAACAAAAATATGTTCCCACCCACCAGATGAACTTTTCTCTCTGTATTGCTGTACTTGAACAGAAAGATTGCAGATGATCGTCTATTACTGTTCATCATTATTTTTTGTCCTAGATCAAATGAAAACTTCTGAAACAGTTAAAAAGGAAAAAATGGGTGTCTTCAAGGTCCTAGAAGAATCGTCTGATTCCAATGCAGAATGTGTATTTTAATGTGCAAATAGCCTGTAGTCTTACAGGACAAATATATGTCTGACATCAGATCTTACAGAGGTATCACATATATATACCAATTCTTTGTACTGACTTTCTTTAAGACCTTGTTCAGATTGTTTGTATTCTTTCAGTGGATTTTAACATGTTCTACAATGTAACTTGTGTGATAATTCCATGTTTGTAGATTTAGCTTCTGATAAAGAATTAAGGAAATGAGCATGCTTTACATTTTCAGTTAACTTCTGTGATCAGTGGTAGAAACTGCCAAATTTTTGTAAAATCTTCCTGTGGAAGTCCTAAATTTTTTTTAAGATGTCAATTATGGTTTTATTTGGAAGGGAAAACATGTGCCTTTGTTACAGCCACTTTAGTAGTTTCTGTTTTAACTTCTGCAAATTATTTTGGTAAATAAATGCCTCATTTGTCCTAGGGGTGTGGGTTGGTTGGTTTGTTTTTTACCATAGCTTCCTAAATGAATTAAGCTTATATTGTGTCCATTAGACACCCTTCATTGAACCATTCAATAACTCATTGAACATGTTAGCACATCTCAAACATGTTTTGACAAAGCAGGCACCTAGGGAGAGGAGATGAGCTAATATTTGCATTAGGAAAGCTTACGGTTTTTGTTCTGTGTTGGCTGGCCTGGTGGCTCCTGCAGCTGAGGTGCCAGTTTGCAGATAATTGATGATCTCCATTTAAAGCATCTGGAGGGAGCTAAAGGTACTGGGAGGGGCGAATGGAGATGGTCTGTGAGGATGTGTGGAAGACCAAGGAGCACTTTGAATGGAAGGTGTGAGACTCCAGTAGGGGAGAAGAGATGTTTAAGGATGCAAAAGCCGAATCAGCAGGAAGCCTCATTTTATACCATGAACAAGGTGTGCAGATGGAGGGGAGGAAGTCTTCACTATTCTTCCAGGGAACTGGATAATAAGGCAAGTGAGGGATATAACTTAATTGCAGCCTGTAATGGCCAGCTGAGGCATCAGCTAGCTTCTGTGCTCTGAACAGTGGTTTGTGAAATGTTGTGAAGGTTTAATCAGAGGCCCCAGTTTGGCATTCCAGCTGGAACTGTCACACATGTGGCTGTGCTAGTCATGCCAACATGTATGTAACATGGAATAAAAACCTATCTAATTCATCAAACCTTCAGAAATTAGTTCCTAAGTTATTTCATTTGTGTAAAAGGACCTCCATGTAAACACAGGTTGAGTGCAACTAGAGTGCTCGCTCACTCTCTCTCTCTGGACTTTTTCTCACAAGTATAAACTTATTACTGCAATGTATAATCTGTTAGCCTGATTTAGAGAAGATTGTTAGTAGCAGATATTTGTTTATCCTCATTGTTGTGAAGGAACAAGTAATCTGTTAGAGTAATGAATAGGCTGGCTCTGACCTTTGCCCATTGAAAGCCCTGTCTTGTTTCTCATTCTCAAAGATACAGGTTTGTAACGTTTCTGTTCTTCTGTTACATATTAACCTGACTAATGCAAAGTCCAACTTGCGGTTTCCACTTACCACTTACCTGCTAAACCACTGTGTGTCTCTTATCCGTTCTGTTGTATGCTAACCAAGACCCACTATAAGATTTAAGAATAAATGATAGTTCTCCAATAGTACCTAAATGGAATCATTGTAATAGAATTTTGTATCAGTTTAGTAGCTGATGCAAGTACTTCCATGCAGCCTTACCTGATTTTCTAAGACTTAATTCTGCTCAACCTGCACAACTATGAATGTCATTTCAGGGCAGCATGGTGGAAAACAAAACTGAACAAGTATTTCAACCCCATCCTTTACAGTCATAGACCAACAGAGCTAGAATTCAGTAACTGTCTAAAACTGCATAAGCTATTGCTGGTGTTAGTGAAATACAGTCACTGTGTAGAAAGGTGGAGCCTGATGTTATTTAGAGTGATTTATTCTGCAGGCTATGGCTGCCTTAGAAGGTAAGAGCAATGCAAGCTTTTCTGCTTGTTTGCTGCCACAGAGGAGCTTGAGTCTCGCTCTCCTTTTTTTTTTGGCTCCCAAAGTACTGAGAATGTATTTGGTCAAAGCAAACATCGTGGCTTCTTGGTGTGACCCTTGTACCTGCAGTCAAGAATAGTGTTTGTATTTCCTGTCCACCTAAACTATGAAGAATGGGAGCTCTTATGACAGCTTAGAGCAGTCTAGTACTTGCGCTGTTAGTGCCTGTGGGCAAAGCCTTAGCACACTATTTGAGGCAGCTGGTGTTTCAGGAAGCTTCATTTCCTTTTCATAGCAATTAAACAGGGTAAGGATAATGTGAGAAAGAAAGCATAGGGCTTTGTGGGGAAACAGGGACTGTACCTAACAGTTTATAATTGTTTGGGGTGAAATAATATTCCCCTGGTTGCCATCAGAGGGAAAAAATTTTTATTAGATGTTGCAAGCCGAACTGTTGAAGCAAAACTGTGTCCTGGTAACTTGGAAGCAGTGCTCTTCTCTTGCATGTTCTACCCAAGTATGTGCAACTATCACCCCTCCTCAGCGAGGAGAGGAAAAGAAATGTTTGAGCTGTTGATGCCAAATGCAGGTACAGAAGGGTGAGGCATCAGCTTGGCTCTGTCTCTACTTGCAGACTTTCTGGTTTTCTTCTTGAAGCTGGGAGCAGCTCATTATGTACCAGGAAGAGACTGGGGGGACTTAGCGGGGTTGCTGGTGTTTTTTCCAGATGATGACACAATAAAATACTTATACAGGATAAATTTCATCTCAGAAGTTAAATCTATCTAATGCCATTTCACCAGCACTGGGATAAATTATGCATGTAGTCATCTGGGTATTTTACTCATCTATTGAGCAAAGGTGATGTGTGAGCCACCGTGACCCCACCTGGACAAGCCTCTCTGAGCTCTCAGGGCTGCCATTAGCAAATTAAACACTTAGGTGCACAAGGCGGAGCAACTCGCTTATGTAAAAAAAAGGCCATGCTGCAAAGTGCTGCTGCTTTGCATGGGGTCAGGGTAGGGGCAAGAAAATGAGAGGTTTTTCTTGATTACACTATCAGGTTCTTTTCAACCCTCTCCTAGCTGCGTTATCGCCTTGGTGCAGGGGGTCCCTGGGGGGTCAGCGGGGGTCAGAGGCAGCAATTGGGCATTTTTAACTGTGCAAACAGACTGGAGAACCCTATGCCCTGCGTTCAGAAGGGGGTTGCGCTCCTCCAGCCGGGCCCCACTCAGCCCGGGGAGCGGGATGCAGCCCGGCACGTCGCTCGCCCCTCAGGGATGGCCCTGCCAGCCGACAGGGAGCAGCAGCATGCAAATGTGGCGTGCGGGGAAATGAGAAGTGGCAGCTGTTGCAGTGGCAAAGGCCAAAACCCCAAACCAAATAATTTATGTGCTTAAAAAGGACAGATTGTGCTTCGTGATCTGCTGTGCACCTACCTAGGACAGTCCCTTTCTGGGAGGATGCTAGCTCAGTTACAGACTGCTAGACACTATTCAGACTAACCATTTACATATTTCTTAAATTATTTTTAACTTTTTGAGTAGGCAGCTCAGCGTGGTTGGAGGCCTGACCCCACTTTCCCTTTGCCGATGCTGTTCACAAGCTCCAGAGGTCAACTACTAAGCTCGAGAGGAATCTGGGAAGTCAGACCGCAGTGAACGCAACTGCAAAATATTTTGTCCTGCATCATAAAAACCCAATCCATCTTTTTTTCTTTTTTTTTTCCCATCAAGCTACAGCAGAGAATGAGCAAAGTCCTCCCTGAGTAATGGATGTGGATTGCCTTGGCTGGCCTGTTCCCATAGTAATAAATTGCACCAACACTGCTATCTGCACTAGAAACCTCCCCTCCCAGAGCCACGCCGCAAGCCGTGTGTAGTCCCCGACGCGTGCGTCCAGCACCGCGCTGGCTGTGTTTTCCCAGCAGAACCGCAGCCTTCGCCATGGGAGCTGGGCCGGGCAACGCCTGGGACTTTGCACGTCCGGGGTGTGGGGCTCAGGCCAAGCGCTGGCGCTGGGCAGGGGCCCACGAGCCTCAACGCTGCCATGTGCTGGCAGGGGCCAAACACGTGGAGCCAAAGGCTCTCGCAAACAGGCCGGGGCGCAGGTAGCTCTAGAGTGACAGAAACTTACTGAACACCCACGTGTCTGTGAAAGGCAGCCTACTTGTGTGCGCAGAAGGGAGCAAGGTTTGTGAGCTCAGCTGAGTTTTCTGTTGCCCTAGTAACAGGCTTGTGGGATGACCTGTTGTCATTTGTTGCTGTGCGGTGGACACAGACTCCCTGATGAGGCCTGTTAGATACAGCCGTGGGCTCAACATGCCTGCAGGACCTGGGCACTCTCCAAAGGAGGTGATAACTGTTTGTAGCAAACATGGCCAGTGCCCTGGTCTTTCCTGGCCTTGGGGAGGGAAGCTGAGCCGAGCAGATGCAGTGCTGGACTCCAGTCCAGCCGTGTCTGTGCTTGCCAGTGCTGCAACTGGAGTTTTCACCCTACCATCAACCCCAGGGGAAATGCACTGCAGAGGGGAGAGTATTACCCACCCGCCCCCAAAACAGCAGTGAGGGAAGCTGCCACCCAAGCAGACCGGTAAAGCTGCTGGTGCGAGTATCCACAGCCTGTGGGTATTTGTGCTGCTGTGCACCCCTGGCTGTGAGCACCTGTGGGCTGCGGCGTCCCCACGAGCCGGCAGTTCCCCAAGGACCAGCTGGGAGCGGGCGCTGGTGGAACTCGTCCGTCTGCCTGCCGCTCACTGCTGCCCATAGAAGGAGACGGAGGAGATGAGCTAAATTTAGTCAGGTTTGTGAATTATACCCCTTTCCCAGCCCTCCAAAATGCTGCACAGTCGGAGGCTTGTAATCTTGGTGGAATTTCATCTCTACCTCACATGGGAATTTCTTTGGCCGGGCAGCTGTGCGGCAGCGTGCTGCACACCGAAGGACTGGAAACCCGGGGTGCTGCATTGCTGAAGAGAGCTGGAGATTTTGGCAGGGGCACCAAAAGGACCCTTCGCATAGCTCAAACCAACAGGGACCCACAGAGCCCAGGGAGGGGAACCTTTCCCTCTCCGAGTCCTCAAACTTGATTAGGCCGGTGGGGTGTTTTAAAACAAAAAGATGCCAATGCATCTCCAGCGTGGGGCCAGCCGCATGGCTGGGGCTGGTCCGGCCCTGCCCCGTGCCGGCGGGCCGCCGCCGTCGCACCTCCCGCGGGGCAAACGCAGCCACGCGCCGGCTCCCCCCAGCCCCCGGCTGGTGGGTAACGGTGGACACAGCTCCTCTTTTGGCTTCACCCTGTTTATTGGGTGCAAACAGAAGGCGAATAACCGAGACACAGAGCAGGTGGCGCCTGGCTGCGGCTCTGACGCTCCCGTGTGACTGGCAGCACAGAGGAGGAAAACCGAACAAGAAAACAAAACCCTGTGTATTAGGAAAGAAGGAAAAAAAAAAAAGTGAAACGACGGCAGAGTGTTGGAGAATTAGTGGCACCTCACGCGAGCAGAGGGAGGATTAGCGCGGCGAGGCAATTCGAAGCTGCGCCTCGCGCTCCTCTTCGCAGCGGGGCTTGGCAAGGGGGCGGGGGCGGCGCTGGCGGCGGGAGAGCGGCGGCGAAAGCCCGGCGGTTACTTTGGGAAGACGGTGACCACCTCGTAGCCCTCCGGCGGGACCACCCGCTCCCGCGCGTGCTTCTCGCAGTAGATCTGGTCTCCCACGAAGAAGTGTCCCTTGTGCTTGAGGCCGGTGCCGCAGTCGCTGCACACGTAGCACTCGGGGTGGCGCTGCCTGTCGCGCAGCTTCACGAAGGGCCCCCTGCGGAGGGACGGCACCGCTCAGCTCCCGCCGCCGGCCCTCACCGCGGTCGTGGTTCGCGGGCTACGCGCTGCCCCACGACAGCACGGCGGGGGCTCAGCAACGTCCTGCGACAGCCTGACAGCCGCCTGCGGGCAGCCAGACGGCGGGGGCGGCTGCCCGGCCTCCCTGGGAGGAGGCAGGGGGGCTCCCAGCGCCCGGCCGCCGGGCTCCGCGGCGGGGAGGGCAGCGCGCGCGGCCCCGCGGGGACTCGCCGCGTTGGCACGCGCCAGGCTGGCCGGGACGGCCGTGCCCTGGGCTGCTCCCGGCCGTGCGCAGGCGCAAGCTGGGCAGGCTGCAGGCCCTGGCCCCGGGGCAGGGTTACTTACACGATGCCGGACCCGCACTTCTCGCACATGGGCAGCTTCTGGGCGTTCCCGATGGACGCGGCCACCTTCGTGGTGGGGGCTTTGACGCTCCTGAACCCAGACGGTTTGGTCGGGTCTCCTAGGGGTGGATAACGGCGCTTCAGAGCGTGTGGGACGTGTCCATCGCCCCCCCCCCCCCCCCGAGCAGATGCCCGGCTAGGGAGGCAGGACTCCTGCTCACCCCGGCCCGCAGGAAGGGGTTCATGCATGGAAAGGAGGCCGGGATTTAGGAGAGGACAGACAGAGCTGAGCATGGCCCAGGAAATCCAAGTGCCTGAGACTGCATGCAGTCAGATATGATACTGTCCCTTCTCACCTAGAACAGCCACCAGACTTTGGCTAACCAGTGAGCAGAAGTACAAAGCAAAGCAAGCTTCGGCCCAGTCCTCAGCAGCACTGGAGTCTGCTTCACATGTCCCATGTCCCGACCACCCAGCTGAGGCCAAGTAGATTGCCAGATTTGGCTCAGAAGCAGGAGGTGAGAGGCCCAGCAGATGGGAGAGGACTGTCAGAGGTTTTTTTCCACCCAGCTGTGTGGTGTAGAGTGGAGCTGGGTCCCCCCGGGACACCTAGAAGATTTGGTTAACAAACTCCTTGGGTTTGCAGGGCTCCGGGGCGCTGGCGATTGCCTCGCCTGGTCCCGCTGTCGTGGGGCACACGCTAGCGATGGTGCTTCATCTAGTGCAACCTCTCCGGGGCAGGGATGATGTGCAGGTCCTTTACCAGTGACACGGGCTGACGTGGATGCTTACAGCTGCAGTGGATGCGAGGTGAGGGATCTTAGGCAAGCCTTTAAATAGCAGCAGTGAAAAGGAGCATCTTACAAAATGCTGCTGCCAATACGGCTTTTGCAAGAGAGTCAGTAGCAGGCAACAGTGGCCAAAGGGCCACCTCAGACAGCCCGGGCTGGGAGCCAGGTCCCGCTGCTCTCACCAGCCGAGGTGGCCGCAGGAGCAGGCCGACACAAGCGCTGCTTATCGCCACCAACGTTAACGTTATCTGGCTTGCAGCGTGGGGCGGTTGAGCAGGGAGGCAGGAGCTGCGGTGCCATGCTGCACTGCGGGGGAAGCGCCTTCTCCACCAGAGACATTCCTGGGGGGCTGCGTAACCCGCCAGCCCTGCTCCACAGCGATGGTTATCAGCTCACGGGGGAACTGTGCCAGAGCCTATTTTGGCCTGTGATCAGGCAGGCAGAGCTCATGCCAGAGAATCCCAATAATGTTGCAAATCTTCAAAAGAAAGATAAAATACAGAGGCTTTTGTTTCTTATCTTCTTCAGAGCTGCTAAGCAGGGGGGAGGACTTCCTGAGGGTACTTGGGTGCATGAGATGTCCAGGCTGCGCCCTTCCCTTCCACGCAGGAGCAGAGCCCCAAGGGGTGAGCAGTGAACACATAGCATTTAAAAGATGCTTTCAGATAGCTATTTTAACAGTAGATTAAGACTGCAAGAAAGACCTTAGTTTCTTTCTTTCCTGTTGTTTCCTTATTTCTTTCACTTTCCTGTTTCCTCAGAGATCACTTTGACAACAGCCTTTGGCTGATCTGTTTTCCTTTCTGGTGAATATCCTAGCACCAGGCTTTTGCTGGATGAAACTAAATGTCCCATTGCCAAGCTAACAACACAAAAGACAAAGTCTCCACTGGTCTGGGAGAAAATAAAATAAAATAAAAAAAGGGCATTCTTGGAATTCCTTTCCTATTTATTTGTTTGTTTTGTTTTATTTAAGGAGAAAATGGAAGATGATTTAGTTCTCACCGAAGTTAATGGGAGTTTGACTATTAAGTCTACAATCCTGAACCACAGAAGGCCAGATATCAGGTAAAAATGACAAGCAAAGTGAAATTTCAAATGTTAAAAGCCTTCAACTGCTTGCCATAACCCAGATCCATATTTTTACATTCAGCTGTAGAAGTGAATCTTTTTTTCCTTGCATAACAGGATGGAAACCGGAAGCTTTAGGATTCCCCAGAAGAGCACTATCTTGTGTTACCTCCCAAAGACTTGACTCCAGAGCGGTCTTTATCAGTGAGTATTAGTTGAAAGGAGCAAAGCTTTAGAAAGGACAGAAGGGCTTGTGCAACTCTTTTTAGCTCCTTCTTAACCACAAAACACTGTAGAGGTTTACTTCTTAAGCATTCACTCAATAAATGAGAAATGTACTCATGGACATTGAAACTAAACAAGGAGAGGAAATTTAGGGGTCAAGCTTGTGAAAAGCGTCTGGAGGTTTTTGTAGAAACCCTCTACGCTTGCAACTTCAAACAAGCAACAGCTAAGAAAGGAGCATAAACTTTTAGACACTGCTCCAAAACACAGTGTGCATTACAGAGCAGGGCATGGCCAAAGGGAAGGGTGCACTCAGACATGGCACACAGTAACTGCTTACCTTCCGACTCCAAAATCTCTTGCAGCACCAAGAAGGAAGCAGATTGCCTGGGTGGCTCGTTCGACTCTTGGTTCTCCTGGAGCATCTTGTAAACCTCAGATTCTTTGTCGATGACGATACCGCTCGGGGGCTGGATGTGCTGATCTAGGCTGAGGAAGGAGAAGAGCTCACAGTGTCAAGCAGTTAAAGCCAGTCCCAGTAGCAAAATTATCACAGTGCATCAGAGAAACGTGCAAAACTCAGGCACAACAGGACGCCGAGGAACACAGAGGTGCTGGGTGTGCTCGCGCAAGGCAGCCGCGGTCCTGGTGGGATGCACAGGCCAGGCTCTCCGTGCATGCCGCTGTCAGCGGTCCCCACCGCCCGCCCCCAGCCAGTCTCCATATGTTCTCCCTGCTTTGCAGTTATCACACTCTCCACAAATTAAAACATTCTGTGCAGGAAATAACTGCTCTGTTAATGGAAAAATAAAGAACTACTGTGCAGGGATGGGAATCACACATGGTACTGTGCCATATACGCACGTTCCTTGCATCTTAAGGCAGCTTAGTCTGCTGCCTTAGACTGCCATGAATCTTAAACTAAGCAAACTTTATTTCCATCCCCCCCCCCCAAAAAAAAAAAATCTTTGCAAGTATCTTATGAACTGGGCCTAAAGACCACCTGCACACAGTAGCTGCTGTAGGATCTAGTGAAAAGATCCTTTGAGTAGCAGCAGTTTCTTTTGGTTTTCAAGTGGGTATTATTTCTTCTGGTTTATAGATGAGAACCCTGAGACATAGCCCTTTCACAGGACTTAACCAAGGCTAGTGAGCCGGTCAAGGGCAGAGCTGGACTTCTGCGTGCTAGGACGAGGTCCCCGTCTAGGCTGCCTCCTGGGGCACTGCTGCTGCCACTTGTATGTCCCAAGAGTCTTACACCCTCAGCTGAAAGGTTGAGGTGCTGCATGTGCAGCTGCTCACAGTATGGAGTGGCTCCACACCAGCGGTCATTGGGCCACCAGAAGGGTCTTAAGAAAAAAAAAGGGGGGGGGAGGGGAATATTGCAGACA
Organism: Rhea americana; assembly: GCF_003343005.1. NCBI lineage: Eukaryota > Metazoa > Chordata > Aves > Rheiformes > Rheidae > Rhea > Rhea americana. Next base: position 615,987 of record NW_028186490.1, read on the forward strand.
TTAGCTAGGGTTTTCTCCCTGTCCAGTGATTCCAAGGTAATTCATAGGCTTTAACTACAGGAGGACACTCAAATATCCCCCCAGGAAAACCTTTCCAGCAGAAGCACCACAGAACATTGCCATGGACAGGTGAAGAGCTTCCGTACTAAAGGATTTAAGAACAGACCAGACGAATATCTGCTGGGAATTGTTTCGAGCTCATCAGTGCTGGTCAGGAGATGGCCCAGAGGACAGTGGAGGTGCCTCCCGGCCTTGTATTCTGTGGCTGGAATAAAACGCCTCCACTGCTCAATTACATAACGCAGCCTTCTCTGTGCAAATGGTCTCCTAGGTTTCACCATTCCCGCACCCTGCAATGGCCTGAAATGTACATAAACATCCTGAAGTTCAGACTAAAGTGTAGGTGGAAATCTTTTTCTTGAGGAGGCAACTGCATACTTCCCATGCCAATGTGCAATTGAGTCATCTGGGAGTTACTCTACAAAATAAACTCTGCAAGCATCAGAGGTAAAGTGATTGCACATGTTATAAAATGCTATTCCCATAAAAAAAATCATAAAAATGTTTCCATCTTCAGTAATTTTCACTGGAGTGCAAAGCACATTAAATTTGCAAGCAGTTGAGCCCTTGAAGTATGAATCTTATTTACTAAAGCCTCCCATTCAAAATAAAATCAGGTCTTTTCTATTACACAGAAAATGTCGCAGATTATCTCAAATGAAGCCATGCTACATGCGACATTCTGTTTATGTAAACTGATACTCTCCCAGCACTCCATCCACCCATAGAAATATGAGACTGAGAAGCCCCATCATTACGGTTTGCATACTATTTCACTAACATGCATTCAAAATAGCAAAGACTAAATCATCTCAAAGAGAACGAGTGTCGTACAGAGCCATCACATTTCAACCATGCTTTGTGCCAGTGCGCAAAACATACAGACCAGCCCGTCCGGATACGCAGCATATAGACACACTTGCATACACAAGACATGACAGAGAGTCTATAGAAGAACCAAAATCCGAGAATTTGTACTCAGAAGAGTGAAACGCCTAATGCTGCCTGGGCAGACAGATACACAAAAAGCCCCACATGCACCTCTCAGATGGGAAGGACGCAGGCACGTGAATTACGCCCACGGGTGACCAGTATCCCCGCAGTGCCCGACGCTGGTGGCTGCCAAGGACCAACACCAGCCCCTGGAGCCGGCCTGTTTCCACATGCAGGACTTCCTCGACACAGAGACTTTGCAGGCAGCCTCAGCGGATTTCACTGCTCCGACCTTGGGCACCTTGCAGCGCTCACCAAATAACGCTGCCTTACTGAGCTTTGAGAACTAGTAGAGTACAGCCAGATGGTGAGAGAAACCATAAAGACAAGGCCTTACAAGGCGTCTTCAGGAAAACACAGCTTATTTTTGGCTAAAGTGATTTTACTCTTTTATGTTAGCATGTTTTTGCAAAATTTACGCGGCTCTTTAAGCGAGGCTACAGGACCACCCAGTACTTCAAGCACTGGCCGCTCCTGGGAGCGTTGTCACCGCCTGGGTCAGCGCAGAGCGCCAGCAAGGCTGCTCCCGGGCACGCAGCGGCGATCGCAAGCCAGAGCAGAGGCCTGCGGCCAGCAGCCAGGCTGCGCGGCACCGTGGCAGCAAACGCGCGGCTGAACGCCGGCTGCCCCGCGCCGAAGCCCGTGGCCCCGGAGCACGGGGGCTCCTGCGCAGGCTTAGCTTTTCCAAGCTATGGAAAACGGCCCCCAAGCAACGCGGCCGCCGCACGCCTGGCCCCTCTCCAGGCCGCTCCGTGGCAGCCAGCGCTACCGGCTGGCGGGGAGACCCGGGGTGCCCGCGCGGCTCGGGAGCAGGACGTCCTTCCTTCCCGCGCCGCAGCCCAGCGCGTGCCTGCGGCTGGCGAAACCGGAGGTCTGGAGGAAACGCCAGCTTTGGGGATAAAAACGCCCTTTCCCTCGACTCCAGCAAATAAATCTGTTTGCTGCAAGCGGCTCCTTCAGGGCGACCGCGAGGCGCAGCCGCTGCCTCGGCCGCGCGGGCACGGAGGACGCAACGGGCGACAGAGACTGAAATAACGTTACTGGTGCTTCACGTGGCGCTGGACACAGCGAGACACAACATGGAGAAAGCGGCTGTGACGACAGTCATGCACTAACATGGAAAAACGTGAAATGCAAACTCCCCGTCGCCCCGCGCCAGGCCAGCGCCGCGAGCCGCGGACCAGGACGAGCCCCGCGCGGACGCCGGGGCGCGGGCGAGCGAGCGTGGCGAGGCAGCCGCGGCGGCAGCGGCCGGTTACCTGGGGAAATCGGGGCTCACGGAGGAGATCTGCCCTTGCAGCGAGTCCAGGATGTTTTTCTGCGAATAGAGCTGCACGGGCGAATTGAACTGCACGTGCAGCACCCTGAGTCCCGGCACCGCCAGCTCCACGGGGCTGCTGGGGCAGGCCTGGGCGGCGCGCTTGAGCTCTTCGGGCCCCACGCGGACGGCGCTGGGGACGGAGGAGGTGCTGTGCCGCCGCTGCGGCGGGGGCCTGCCGGGGAGCGCCTGCAGCGGGTTATAGACCGAGGCGACGGGCGCCTGCAGCGGCGACGGGCAGCTACGGGCCACAGCGTTTGCAAGGGCAGCGGGAGTTGCGTTTGTTTGGGTGTTCGTTTCGGTTTTGCATTGAGAGAAAAATGCGAGGGAGGCGGAGGAAAGGAGAGAAGGAAGCAATTAATGGAGAGCAACAACAAAAGCACTTCCAAAACAGCGGCCGTCACTTTTGCTGGAGGGATGCGCCACAGAGCACGTCCCCCAGCACCAACCCAGACACCATCGCTCCGCAGACCAGCGAACACTGGGGTCGCAAAAGCGACGGAAAAGGGGGTTTGCTGTGACCCAGCTCCCTGAGCGCACGCCCACGGTCCCGCGGCAGAGCTCAGGGCCCCGGGCGGCGGCGCTCGGCGGCACAGCCGCCCCCACCCTCCCGCCGGCCACGCGAGGCCGACGGCGAGGCAGGCGGTCGCTGGCGTTTCACTCTGCAGCTCAGCCCCGACTGCGCGCCCGCCGCACCGGGAAGGCTGCCTGAGAGGCAAACCTGCGCGGCCCTGCGCGTGCCCCGGCGACGCCGCGGCCGGCTCCCGGCGGCGGAGGGAGGCCCCAGGGCTCTCGCTGACACCCATCAGGTTAACACAAGGCCAGATCTCCCTCGCCCTGCGCAGCCCCCGGATGACCCCACTGAGGTCCACAGGGGTGAATCTGGGGAACGTGCCTGCAACCCCGCTGCAACGCCACGGCTCTGCCTCCAAGGGTCCGTGCTGCAGACTGGGCTTCAGGTGAGAGAAGCCCTTTTCGGTCAGGAGCAACTTTTCAGGCTTGTGTTAAACCACAATCATCTCAGCCCTTTGGGGGCTGCAAAAGCAGAGGCTTAAGTTACTTCTGCTTCCCCATTCACGAGCCAGGAATTTAGCCAAGTACCAGCTAAAGCATGGATTTTGCAGCCTTTGTTGCCAAAGTGGCCAAAATCTTCTAAGCATTTTGGTACTGTTACATAGAGACTTAGGGCAGTTAAGCAACTTTACCAGCACATTCGGAAAGACTTTAGAAGCTCCTGACTTACAGCTCCAACTAAATAAAAGAAGGAACCTTGGACTTCTGGCAAAAAGTAATGTTTCTGGCAAAGTTCTGAGGCTGTTGCAAAAATCAACAGCCCTTTGCAGGTTGGGACCATTTCAATTCCATATTTAAAATTGCTCACGTAGGAATGAATGTTTCAGCTACTTTTTAAATCTCACGTGAAAAATAAAGTTCAATAATAAAAGCAGAAAGATCCAAACTTAGACAGAGCCTGTGTAAGCATCACAGGCCACGGGAAAGGGGGACGGACACGGTTCCAGCGCGAGACGGCACCCTTCTTGCCCAGCATCGCCCACAAAGCCGAAACAAAGCGCTAACTTGACAAAAGTGCTCGTAACAAGCTGTCAGGCACCTGTGCAGACCAGAGGGCTGGTATGTCAAGCTGAACGCACGCTGAAACTGCGCCGGTCTCTGCTAAACAAAGAAACACAACAGCATTAAGTTCATTTCTGCATCTTGGAAAACTTCCCCCGCTCCTCTGAGCCCTGCCCCAGGAACCACATCCATGCTCATGCCTCTGCTCCTTGCCCTGTCCTGAAAGAGAGTGTTTCCAGGTTAGAGACACAGGAGCCTTGCAGCGAGCTCAGCCTCCGGGAGCCTTGCCCTGGGAGCAGGGCAGGGAGGCAGAGGCGAGGGAGATACTTACGGCTTGGTAGGCTCCGGGGCCCCAGACGATGACTTTGACTCCACGGCACTGTTGAAGGTCTGGATGTTTTCTGAGGAGTAGAGGCCTGCTGGGTTGTTGTACTGAGCAGTGATGACTTTGGGGGCAGAGCTGGAAGCCGTGGCAGCAGTGAAGGGCACCGCGCTCCGGTTGTGTGCACTTCCTATGTGCCTTATTTCCTGCATGCAGAGGAGCAAAGGCAAAAATCAGAGGTGCTCAGGCATGCAGGTGGCATGTGATGGGGCAGCCCAGCGCATGCAGCCCTCGCAACAGTTGCATCGGTGCGTGGTGTCAGCTGGGGAGTGCGTGACCCAGAGCCACACCACTGCAGCAGGAGGGTGCCGCCACACCTCACGGGGGAGTCCCCATCCCCATCCTGGGTCGCTAAGGTGGCTCACATGAGGCTGACGTTGAAGACGTTTCAGAGTTGATGCGCTGGGCACGTGAGAGCTCAGAAATGCTGCCAGAGCTGTTAGCTGAAGCTGCCACATTCCTGGGAGCACCTGCAAGCCTACCGCAAGCCACAGGCCCTACCTTTCCATATGCACCACGGATTTCAAGCATTCTTTGCAGTTCCTGAAAGCAGGGTGGACTTCTATGGGATAGCGAAGATAAGGGGCAGAAAGAGGAGCTCTGCTCAATACCATCTGAAACTTTGGCTTTGCTGAGATAAGGGCACCCCAGAAAGAAGGGATTTATCATTACTGAAAATGCCCTGGAGTGTGTCTGCCCATTCAGGTTATCAGTGAACTACGCTGCAAGACTGGGGCTCGCAGTCCTCTCTGACACACAGAATCAGACCTTCTGCACAAGAAATTCCTCCAGCAAAGGAGGGAAGACCACCCTTGCTGGCACAAAGGACTTTCCAAAGGCAGCTGGATACCTTGACAAGACCAGCGACCTCTTCAGTGCCAGGCTGATGAGTTGTAGGTCTGCTATAAACCTGAGGTTTCCAGAGGTATTTGGGGACACTTAGAACCAGTAGTTGTAATTTAATAAGAAAGAGACCAAATGCAAGTTAAATAAGACATGAGGTAAATTTCTTCTGACTCACAGATGGCTCTCATGAAAATGGTGAAATTTATAAGCCCTAAAACCCCAGTTCAGCACACTGGGAACTGCAGCCTCGGCGCTGCATTGTTAATGTCCAGGGTTTATTTCCACCCAAAGAAGATGCTAGATCAAAGCAAGAAGAAAGCACATCTGGGCCTCACGTGAGCAGGACGTGAGAAGAAAGGACTAATGTTCACAGAGATGGCTGAAATATCTGGGGCAAAAAGAAAGCACAGAAATGTGTGTTCTCAAACATTGCCGCCAGCTCCAGCGATGAGCAGTGGCTTCAATACGGGCATGGGACGAAACCTGGCCCTCGTTAGTGTTGCAGCCCGCACTTTCCTGCTCTAATTAGCACAACGGGTTCCTCCTCCAGGTCCTACAGCAACGACGGGAGCCTTCGCTGCCCTTTGAACGTCCCCCAGCACTTGTTCGATAGAGCTATAGCTACGGAAGAACCACTCATTAGAAATGCATATGCCTGAACTCCCCCTACAGATTTTTTTTTTTTTCTAGATCGCTTTTACATCCGTAGACTGCCTTAGGCAGCCGGTCAGCGCTCCCAAGCAGACGGCCAAGAGCCACATTGCCTCGGGGCGTGCAAGCGCTACTCAGGGCATCAAGGTCCCTCAGGGAAGGGCAGAACAGGTCCAAACACATCCACAAGTTACAAGTCACTGGAAACCAGCTGGGCAGCCCGAGCTGCTCAGGCACGGGGTAGCGGGAGCGCGGTCGCACGGCTTTCCGGCCGGCGCATACGGAAAGCGGCCGTGCAGCTTTCCCACTGCACGGGAAGACAGACCCTGGAGGAATCAGCCAACCTGCCTGGGTTACCATCTCTTTCAGGGCACACAGCAGCACTCACAAACACAGTCTTTCCCACAGCAGAAACACTGGATGTTAGCAAAAAAAAAAAAAAAAAAAAAAAATCATTACTTCAGCCTATAAAGCACACCATAGGGAAAAGTATCAGTGATCTTACATCAGCATAAAATATGTAAGTTACAACACTATTCAGAGGCTGCAAGTAGGAAGTGTTTTCAGATGTGCATATGAATAGTTGTTTTAATCAAATATTATAATAGCTTAAATTGGTGCTGAAGGTGGTGCCTGCATATTAGGCTTGAAAAGTCCCACCTGAAGAACATGGTAGGAGTTACATAACCTGAGAGTCCTACAGACAAGTATCACAGGAGCAATAACATTATAAAGCCCGTTTGGACAACCCAAATTCCCAGCAATTTCCTTGATGCTGTGCTGCCTTTTCTGCTTGAGCTGCAGGGTGAATTTGTAAAGAACAAATGCTCTCATGTAGCAAACCCAAGCTCAAAAGAGACCTTGCTCTCACTGCCAAATGCCTTTACCCAGGGCCCGGCCTGTTCCAAATGAAGTGGACTTTCAATGTGAAAATAAGCCACCTCAACATGAGGATGCCTTAAACCAGAAGACAACTGTTGAACGCACAGAGGTGTGCTGCAGTACCACTAATGCATGTTCAATTTACACACTTAACCAGATGCATTTTTAAAGGCCCCCCCGCCCCCCGAAGCTGACCTCCAAAACACGAAAGGCCGCTCATGGAGTTACTGTACTGCCAGGCCAGCCGGTCCTTGCAGCTTGAAACTACCTTTTCTATATGGACAAGCCCTAAGTGGCTTTGTAGCATTGAGTTCACGTGCTACAAAGCTTTCCAGGGACTACTGCAAATCCTCCCATCCCAGGGAAAAATTTCACTTCCCAGAGCTGCTCTGAGACCTGGCTGCTGGCAGGAGAAGTTAAATCCTCCAGCTCTGCAAGCGCCTTTACTCTCACCACTCCCTCCCCCCTCCCCCACCCCCCCCCCCCCSTTATTGCTTTGGGGGGAGGGTTTAAGCTATGGGGAAAATCTTGTGCAATGCTTTGAAAGCCCATTAGAAGTTGGGGGGGTTGGGGCTGTGGGTTCATCCTTGCTGCGTGGAGGTGAGGGGTGAGCGGCGGCGGGATGCTGCCCTCCCACATCCGCTCCCCGCAGGCATCACCGCCCTGCAGCCAAAAACGGGGCAGGGATGGGGGGATAGGGATGCGACGCACCGGCACGGCACGGGCACCTGGAACCAGACGTTGCTGCTTCGTAAACCTACTGCTTCCCGTACTGCCCCTGCGGGCAGAGCCTTGTCAGAGGCTGGGGCAGGGTCTCGCCCGGCCGCGGGGTCCCGGGAGACCAGGGAGCAAGAGGGAAACAGCTACACCACCGCCTGCCAAGCCCTGGGGAGCGGAAAGCAGCCGCCTTGCTTCCCCCGTCCCGCAGACGCCGCGATTCGCCGCCGAACACGCCACGCCGAGATGCGGCCAGTGTCGTAAGCACTAAAATTATCATCTCAGTCACTGAAACAATTTGCCCCTTCCTGCTGCGACCCCCTTTCCCGGGAGAAGCTCAGCGGAAGGGGCAGGCAGAGGCGCTCTTTTCGTTTTTCCCACGGCGGCGAGGGAAAGCGCTCGCCGGGAAAAGGCCCCGGAGCGGCCACCCCGGCGAGCCCGGGGCAGAGGGACCCGAGCAGCCGTCGCCGCTCCGCCACATCCTTCCCGCAGCGCTGCCGCCGGCACCGCACGCCAGCATCGCTCCTGCTTCACTCGCACCTGATCTAGAGGGATAACGATAATTGCAGTGAAGCGATATTAAGGCTACAGCTCTTTCCTTTCCCGAGGCCAGGGCAGGCAGTGAAGTCAGGCTTGGGACTCCAGACGTCAGGGAATGCCTGGGAGGCTGGGAAGAGCCTTTGCTCATAGGCACATAAAATATACCCTGAACTTGCGTTCCCAAACCTGGGAAAATGTTTGCGCAGAAGGATGTAACATTTCACCATGGAGCAGCCTCCAAAAGGATTAGGGAAGTAAACAAAAAAGCCTAATGGGGTAAAAAGGGTCTGCGCAGTGATCTTAAATTGCCTTTTAATCATACAGCTCGCCATCCATTTCGAATTAATTTCTTTTTCAAGATGTTTTGCAAAGATTTTAGTTATTTAACTGTAAAAATAAAATGCGCACAGGAAAAGAAGATGGGCATAGTGCTGTGAGAAATTTCAGGTAAAACACTGACAGTGAGGGGAAAAAACATCGAACGGTGCCTAATTTCAAGCAAGGGGGAAAATTATTTGGATAATCACAATCCCATTTCTACAACAAAGCTTTAGAGCATTTTTGCTTTGCGCCTGCAGTAAGGCTATTCACATGCATAAATACACATTTCTGCACTCAAAGGGATGTGCTCAAGAACGGTGAGAACCGTTTTTGGCGGACCCTGGATCAGGCCCCAGATGAACCACAGGGCTCGGTGTGTCCTGTTTGCTTGGTAAGTGAATAAGTGTTTGGCTTAAGAGCGTTGCCAAGGAAAGCGAGCGGATTGCTTTCACTGGCGAGCGGGTTGGAGAAACCTGAACCGTTCAGACAGTGCTGCCTTCGCCTTCGAAGAGTTGACTCGACTCCTGACTTTCGCCAGCCCTGCTGGAAACCGGGATCAGCAGCTTTGTGGTAACTTTGTGGTACTCGCAGCAGCCCAACTGAAGCCCGCTGCAAAGGACTCGGCTGGCTGCATTTTAAACTCGGAGAGAAAAGCAAAGGCAAAACTTGTGCGGAGACCGCAGTGACTGAGCTTAGCTCAGCTCCTTGCACACCAGGAAAAACACACACACACACACACAAACACACACACACACACACACACCCCATTATCAGCAAACACAAGGGTTCAGTGCCTAAATTTCAGGCAACAGTTAGTGCCTGAAGTGAGACTAAGGCCCAGGTCACTGTTTGCTTGGGGAGATGGTAACAGTAACAGGAATCTCACTGCAGTCGGTTCCTCAGCAAATCCTTCTGCAGAAGTCAGCTGAGCTGTTTGTACCAACAAATCCAGCTGTGCCACACACACATACACACACCCCCTGCCATCGCTGGTGGCCCTATATTGTGGCCAAAACTAAAGGCAGGATTAGGACTAAGGTTAGGGTTTGGGAGGGGACACGCTCCACAGCCAGCATTATTGCTGGATCCTGCAAGGGTTGCTCCTCCCGATGCTCTGTCCGGATGTCTGCGCCTGGATTTTAGCAAGCAGGGCACGACCTATGACTAAGACTAGTATTAAGATTAGTCCATCAGCGCTCATGTTTCTTACTGCATTGCAATAGGCTCACTGAAATAGTCCAGGCTGACTCACATTCAAACCCTTCACCCCAAGGGCACTTGGCTGAAGGAGAGCCATTAACTAGGGCTAAGACTAGAGCAGCGTTCATAGAAAAGAAGTTTCCTGAATCTAAGCTACTTGCTGAATTCTGCCAGAGCAAATAAATTAAGCCAAGGGATGATATCAGGGGATTAAAATAGCCTATGCCTAGTATTTGAGCCCCAGTGGATGTTCATCCTTGGCTGGCTTGGGTTGGGGAGAAGGTGCTTATGCAGAGATTTTAATGCCTTAACGTCTCATGCAATACTCAGGGTCCTATCTGTCATCCGGACTGCCACTGCAGTAAGGATCAGTGCAAGACAGCAGGAGAGGACATTTTGCAGGGCTGTTTCTACCTAAATTCTGCCAGATCCATTAACACAAACTGAGGGCTGGCCTCCTCAGATCAGTCACCCAGGTTTAGTTTTCGGAGCACAGTAAATACTTGCCTCTAGGTTTGCCTAGAGCCAGGCATCAGGGGATTTCTGTAGCCAGCTGATTCTCCCAGTGTTGTTCCAAGGATCACCCAGTAGGATCAGGGCTGCAGCCTGGACATGATAAATGCATTCGAAACCAGTGAGGGCTTTTTCTTTGATTTCTCTAGGACAAGATGAAATTCCTGTTTCAGTGACAGGCAGTAGGTCCTACACTCAGACCACCTCTGTCCTAGCCCTGTGGTGCTGGCCAGTTTGCACTTCATAAGCGTGCAAGTCCCTTCCTCTCTATGCAGAGGATTCAGAGCGTTTTAAGTCAGAGTTCAGAAGAAACCCATTCCTGGATCTATTCAGAATACACTTCTAAAATACTTCAGTCATTTAATGAGCAGTGAAATCATATGCTGAAGTAACTGCACAGGCAGGCTTACCCACAATATTAGCTTTTACAAAGCCCCTGTTTCACTCTGAGACAAAGTGCTAGCAGGGGACAGGTTTGTCTTTGCCTTTTAGGACAGCACTAGATGAGGTTGTATGCAAAGGTTCAACAGTTCTCCGCTCCTTCAGCAAGGGATGGCTGCCAAGTCTCAGGGTTTCCAGGAAAACTTCCTCAGGGCTTGGAGAGCAGAAGACAAACCAGATCCCTGCTCCAGCCATGTCACAGGCTGGCGTCACTGCACACACCCAGCCCAACCTACATCCGGATGGCTCCGTCTCACGTTGTGCCTTGGCTACATTACAAAATACCTGGAGAAGGCAGCACCATGCTCTAGTGCCAAGCAACACACAGCAGTCCAGCATAAAAGGCAGCACGGATGGATTCCAGGCCAAGGTCTAGGCAAGGCATCGCTGCACACATGCTGCCTTAGATTCAGGCCGTTTCCATCCCAGATGTATGTACTAGCACTTAATTGGTTGCAAAGTCAATCTATTTTTATCTCCACTCATTTTGCTACAAAGACTCACAGGGAGATGTGCAAGGGCCAGAATCCAAGTCACCACCCCAGTAAAAATCCAGGGTAATATCACTAATTTTAGTGTAATTATGGATTTATGCAGCAGAATCCTCTAAACCTAACCCAGGCAATGCCCTTGCACAAGACACAGTTATTACTACATTTACTTGAGAGAGGCAGCAGACCAGTGAAGCAAGGCTACTAACAGGTTACAAAATTAATCCTCTGGACTATAGGAGATTTTATATTTGAAGATTTATGGGAGACTATATATTACTAGGCTGTAAGATCTGCCATACAGATAAAGGATATAAAAGGTTGTTGTGTTTCTCTTCCTCTTTCTCCAGGACTAGACTGCTAGAAAGAGCCTTGATATTTACAATAAAAAAGCCCAAGACAAAACAAGAAAAAGAAAACAGAAAACACCGTAAGAGTGAATCATTTTCCGTCTCTCTCAAGACCTTTCTTATCTATGCAAATCAACAGGATTAGCAATAGTAATGGTAATTTATTGTTTGCATTATGCCACATCTACATAGTGCCCCTTAAGACAGGGGGGTGCGTGCGTGCACATGTCTGGAGACATTCACCTTGGATCCAAAACAGCTTACGCTTGGCAAGGTATTCAGACTAGCCCTCCACGGCAGCAGGCCTCCTCCTGACCACGAGAGCCTCTTTGCTCTCTGAAGGTTTCCAAGGGCCACAGGATTTTGGGGAGGTATTGAGCGTGCACTATTCCAGTGCAACCAGTGGAGTGATACATGCTCAGCTCCTTGGAGGATCAGGCCAGAAACTGCTCTGGAGCAGGACAGGAGTAAGCGGGGAACAAGAGCATGCTGTTACTTACCTGGGGCTGAGAGGCCAGATTCATCTTGTAAGGATGCGTCTTTCCCTCCTCAGTCACAAGCGGTGACCAGACTTTTGACTCCGTTCTGCAATACATGAATTTTTAGTAGTTTAATGGTCTACTTTTGTCACAGGGCATTGTTATCATTACCACAGGACTTAAAGTTCATCAGTTAAAAAAATATTCCCCCAGCCTTTTGTGTCTTTATTCAGGGGAAATCTAGCCTCATTTTAGGCATGTAACTTAGATGTCTCAGTTACAGTGTAGGAGGTCGTTGGAGAAAAGTAGGATCTTAGTAGTGATCTTCCTGGATTGCCCTTTGGGACTCCGTTGGCTGCATCACAAGCATGGGCTCCAGCTCAGGGCATCCAACAACAGTAGCTGGAAATACCCCTCTAGATGTGAATCCCTTAACTTAAGCAGGACATCTCAGATTTCAGCTTCTCTGGGTATCAGGAAAGTGGAACAACTCTTCTCTGTACTGAACATACAGAGAACAAGTCCTTCCTGAAGTTGGGCTGCCTCGTACAAGCCGGAAATATTTTTTGCTTTTGGCCTCTAGAATTCTCTTCTTATTTATGCAGTGGTGTCTGTGCTGAACAAGCAGAGGCTTTGGGGAGTTACGAAGGGGCGAGTCCGAGCCTGTAACGAGTCTAAGAACAGAGACAACATATAACATGTCCAAGTAGAAAGTCTGCCTAACTGTTGCCAGTCTGTGGTCTGACCCAATTACTCACAACAGCCTGAAACACAAGTCAAGATCTGTGACCAAAACCAATTGTTTTTCCGTCATCACTCTGGAGTTTTGCTACGACCCCAAAGTGGGACAAACAAACGGTGAGAAAGAAGCGGAGTGCTTAGATCTGCTCGAGATACTATGTTTCTCCTAACTAGAATAGCTAGCCCTTAGGCAGGACTCCTTTTGGACAGCTGGTGCTACTTTCCACAAACTTCTCAATCTCAGGGAATGAGCGACAGCAGTGTTGCTGACTGAAAACCATTGCGCATAGCTACATATTGCATAATGTGGCAACTAGACAGCTGATAAACTCCTACGATGGGTTTTGAAAACCATGTCCTGTTTTGGCAGGAATCCTTTGTAGAATTTGCAACTGCAGATAGATGGACTTCTTAGATATCTGAGGGTCCGGGGCCAGCTGTGATTTAAGGACTTGGTTAGCAGAACAAGCATGCTCCCACTGGGAGTTAACTGGATGACTCACAAGAGACTTCAAACAAAAAAAGGCATATAAAACTGACAACGATGGAGAAACGGGCACTAGTGCTAGCCATGCTAATTCCAATCTGGTCCACATCATTTCTCTGAAGGCCCTCCAATGCCTTAAAAATATATATATATATATCTGTGATGCACACATATGTTTTAGACATTTACTGTATAAATAGTTTTTTAGATACATCTAGATGGTAACTCAGTGGGAGGAGATGGGAGGCACAATTTTTATAGGGCATTTATTTACCTGCTATTGCACCTATTGCGCTCTGGACTTTACACAGCAAAACCTCCGAAGGAAGTCTGGTGTGCTGTGCCTCCTCTCATGGAGGAGCAGGAAGATGCAGGCGACACCAGACGCGCTCCTTCGCAAGCCATGATTCGGCTAGAACGAGCCTCCGGCTCCCGGCCGTCGCTCCCTGCGAGCCCAGCCGCAGTGCTAACGCCCGCAGCCCGCCTTAGCCGAACCTGGGCGCCCGATGAGCTGGGGCACCTCACCACATCCCAACCGCACGTGACCAAATATTCATCTCACTGGTAGAAAACAAAAACCAAAAAACCAAACCAGGGTCACAGCAAAGCATGGGGAATTCAGACAACCTGCCAGCCTGGTCGTAAGCGAGTGGGCACTGCCTGGAGAGGAAAGCGCAGCTCTAGAAAGCACCAATCACTTCAAACGATTCAGCTTATTTCTTGCATGCAGCCCCCTGGTGCCAATTCTAGTTTTTTTTTTTTTTTTTTTTTGAGGTAGCATTTCATTTTGAGTTTTCTTTTTCACCTTTATTCAGCCTGCAAATTTAAGCCCAGGGCAAGGCAACATGCATGGACCAAAAACCTTCCTGCTGAGACCTGGGCCACTCGCTCTCATTCCTCCGGCCCTCGCCCACCGCGTGCAAGGCAGCACAGCCCACAGGTCTCCAGATTAGGGGAGGCAGCTCTGGCCAACTACTGCAGCCAAGGGGGCTTCGACCAGATTTTTATCTCCTTTTAATAGGAATGCAAAAAATACAAGTTTGTTTCCAAGTCTGTTGCCATTCTGATTTGTCACCAGATATAAATGGAAGCAGCAAGGTCACCTCAGGCTTTATTTTCTATCCAAGTTAAACGTTATCCAAACAGAAAGGTTAAATAGTCCACACAGTTATCCCGCTAAGGCTCTTCTCTGTGTCCACCGCAGCTGCAGCAGAGCCCACCGGTCGCCCTCGCCATGGGCCGTTTAAGGCCCCAAACGTGGTGCAAAGAGGAGACAGCTTTGCTCCCATGGACCGGTCAGCCAAGTGCTCTCTCCCCACCGCTGCCACACACCGGGGAGCACCAAGAGGGAAAGACCTTTCCGGGCGCTCCTCATGCCATCCGCCCTCAGCAGGGCGGCCAGGCTGGCTTTCCCGCGGGAGATGGGCTGGGCTCCCCACTGCCTGCCCGGGGATCCCCCAAACGTCCCCTTAGCATCTCACAGACTCCTGCTTAAACTGCTGAGATCTTATCTTTAAGAGGGTGGTTTCTATTGCATAGTCTTTCAGAGGAGACTCCATCAGGGAGCAACACTCAGCCAGGTGGTGCAGACACAGATGACAAAGCCACCAAGGGCAGAGCAGCCAGGGAACAAGTGCCAGGCTAGTGAATGGATAAAACAAGCTTCATCACGTCTGCAGTTTTCATTTGTGTGCCACAGGAGAGAGAGAAACCATGACAGGGCCAGGGAAGGAGCCTGCATTTGTCTCTTCATCCAGGTAGAAACCAGGACCTCAGATAAGAAGGAATTTTCTCTGATACTAAAATACATGCATAGAAGCAGCTAGCTTGAATGGTGAGGCACTAGTAGGAAGGAGAGGAGGGAAACTGCATGCAAGTCAACACAGGAATCTGGAGAGATATTTATAAAACAACATTTTTCAAGAAGCCTGGCTTGAACATGGCATAATATAAACACTGCAAGTGCCTAGATTTTGTTACCTACATTCTGCATGCAGAGCTGGGCCATAGCTTCAAGGGAAAATTTAGGGCTGGAAAAGGTGGTTCTAATTCTGTGAGCCAGGAATTGCATAAATAAGTGCCGAGAGATGGCGAGAGGTGCATTTACATTCCCATTTCAAACACTGGACTGGACATGACCATGAGGTACCAAAGAAGCAACCAGAACTTGTACATCCAGAAAAGTTCCTTGTGCAACACAAGGTTTGATATCCATCAAACCCATTTTTACACCAATAGCTGAAAAAATGAGGGAAGACCAAAAGAACTCAAGTTTCTTTCTTTATGTGCAGGCCTCTGCTCCTTCCACCTCAGGGCTCTCTTCATACAGCCACCAGAGGTGAAAGGCCTGGATGCAACCCCAACTTGCAAAGTGAGCAATAGAAGTGCAGCACAAGCGATTTCATTACGAAGCCGCGAAGTTTTAACACACCTGACAGCTCAGACTTGCACTGCTCTTCCACTAGTCAGCTCTAGAGTAAACTACTTCTGCTCCCAGAGAGAAGCTGTGAAAATATGGCAAGCCGCAGGCTTTATTCGCAAAATAACTTGGATCGCACCAGTCATTAGTGAAAGCTCCCGGCATGCACCCGGGAGGGCTGGGGAGCACCACGCCAGTCCCGGAGAGCTCGTGGGCAGCCGCTGCGGGTCATGCCCATATATAGATGCACGCAGAGCATCAGGCTTTTCCCAAGGCCAAAAGAATTATTAGCAAGATGACAGAGCTGGAAAATTCTCGCTGGCAGGGAAGCAAAAAACAAACCGAGTGAGTCAACGGACTCCACGGATTTCCTAGAACACAGCTTCAAGCCTTTGACTTTGCACAGCTTGTCCGCACAGCTGAAAACCGGTAACGCACGGCGCGCGGACGGGACAGGGAGCCTCCCGCGCGGCCCACCCTGCCGAACGAGACACCGAGGGCATTTCTCCCGCCCTCCCCCTCTCTTCTTCACATCTTCCCGAAGCTTTCTCACAACCGCTTAACATATGCTGTTAGCAGGTCTGATTTCCCCGATTCGGGCAGTTTTTGAAGAGCAAATGCACAGCTTCGCTCATTGGCATCACTTGCAGCAGACTAACGAGACGGTTTTGCAAACAAAAATGGTATAGTCATATACACCCGCTTGGCGACTACAGACTTAAGGAAAAAAGCCATTTGTTTTAGAGTTAACATTTACCCCCGCTGCTAACAGAACGAGGGCTTGTCCGTGCTGTTAATCTGTTTTACTCCGCAGCTCCGGCAGCCCAGAGCTGTGTGCGCCAAACCCACCGCGAGCATCGCCGGCGACACCGGAGATGCCCACGCACCTTCAGTCTAGCAGGTGAATTTTGCGGTAGGAGAGTTTGTTCCTCCTGAGCCCTCCCTTCTTGGAGCACGCTCTTGTCAAATCGAGTTTCCTTCCCGAAACATGCTATGTTTCCAAAGCAAGTTGACAGCTTTCTCCAGTCCGCCGGGCCTGTCTTGCTGTTTACCCCCGTTACAGGAAAATCAGAGGTCCCCTTGGACCGGATGCAGCCTGGCGGAAGATTTTGCTTGAGCCCAGCGTTTCAGCGTTAAGACGGACGCACCCTAATTAAAAAGGGAAAAGAGCTCTCCTCAAAGGCTCAACACCCAAAGCTTCATCTTTCCAGTGAATACGACAGGCTCAAACCTCTGCCTGGGAAATTTCTCAGTTCGGCGATATAAACTCTGTTTCATTATCGCCGTGTGGTTTTGAGTCTGCTGGAGCAGGCAGCCTGCCACAGCTCGGTCATTTTAAGCACGCTAAGCAAAAAATCAAGGTGTAGAGCTCGATTATGCAGCAGTAAAGACAACAAGGGGCCCTTCCCTTCGCTTTCTTGGGAACCGCATTCCTGAAAGTACGCTCTAGCCTGAAACACAGAGCAAAACGAACGAGCAAGCGGGCTGGGAGAGGAGCGGTGCTGAGGCCAGCGGGAACGCGCTGCCAGCACCCGGGCGGCAGAGCCGCCGCTCCCAGGCAGGACACAGACCCTTGCTTCTGTCCACACGCCAAGCGGCCAAGCACCTGGCAACGCCGCTTAGGAAAGCGTATTCAGAGGAGACAGCTCAGCGCCGGGTTCAACGCCGAGGAAACCAGCAGATTTCTACCAGGGATAAATTTGCCCCTTTGGGTGAAAAGCAGACCGGGCGTGTTTTCTTCTGCTAGTAACTTGATCCATTTTTAACAGTGACATGTGTTAGACTGGATTTCCTGCCTACAATCTGATCTGAAATATTTTTGGACTGTTACCATCATTAAGGAAAATGCCGAAACAGGAAACATGGGAATGCTGTTGATATTCACAATCAAGTACACAGTGCAAACAGCATTTCCTTTACCAGAAGTGTTAAAGTCCTTTCAATTCTCTACATTTATACTTTGCTTAAATAATCGTACGTACAGCCAAAGATAAGGAACACTTAACTACTCACTAACATTAAAAGAGAGGAGAGTTGCGTGATGCTGAACGCATACATATAGAGTTTGTTTAGGTCTGGGAAAGAGCAAAAGAGCCAAAAGTGATTATTTCCCTAAAGCACTTTCCCAGCCTCCAGCCATTTGCAGCTTAAGGGCCTTCTACAGCAGAGATCCTGCCTTGGTGTTTAATATCCTTTATAGATTTTTCCTTCCATGAATTCTTCCAGTCTGCTTTTGAATCCATGCACACTTTTAGCATTCACAGCATGGTCACAAATAAAGTCCCCACTGTCACTGCTGTGAGGGGAACTGAAATCCCTGATGTGGACTCAGACCCACGGCTGTAAAATCCCTCCAGGCTTGACCCTGCTGCCACCCCAAATGCAGGTTTGAGAACATTTTGTAGGCTATCAGAAGAGATGTGGAGCTCTATGAACAATCATTTAAAATTAATCCAATAGGAAATTAAAATCACGAAGAATCTTTGCTCTCATAAGGTGTCTCTGTGACAGTAAGTAGAAAAGAAGAACTGAAAGACTTCCCTAGACTTCTCTAGAAAACTTGGCGCAGCCAGGCACACCCACAGCCGGGCTGCGCCCAGCGCCCCAGCACTGGCAGACCAGGAACCCTCGCCAGGAAGGCGGCTGTGCGCAGCTGATCCCCCGATGAGCTGAGCCTGCAGAGCGGGGAGGCTGGGCCCCAGAGCTGGTGGTGTTGATGCACGGGTGACATGCCTTCCCCTTCGGACTCAGTCTATTACCTGCAGAGCCACCCAGAGAAAGGAAAAAAATCCCACCTCTGGCCTGACTGTATCTGTCGACCTGCTGACCGGTTATACTGTCAAGCCTTACTGACAGAGTTTGCCCACCAAGGTGCAGGAGGCCCAGGCCATGCTGTAGAGCCAGGTGACATTAGTCTTCCCAAATGCCTTCCATCTCCTCCACCTCAGTAGAGATCCTCTTCCCTTCTGTGAGGAAGGAGAGCTTGCCACCCGCTCAGTCTGCCTTACCTCCCGATTTCCAGCATCCCAAGCTGGAATGATGGAAAGATGACGCACAAGTTCCAACAGATACAAAATGCCTGCTCCATCACCCCTCAATGCCTCCTCCTGACATCTTGACCCTTCGTCTGCAGTGTCAGGAAGGGATCCAGCCTCAGCAACAAAGACTAAATGCACTTCTGACCACTGAGGCCAGCTGCATTTGGGACAACACAGTAACCAAGGCCCAGATGGAGATAGCTGAGAGGATAAAATACACTCAACAGAGAACAACCGAGAGAGATGACGTGATGCAACACCCTGACTGTCTTTATGTCTGAAACCAGAACCCTGTGCTATCATGTTCTCAATGCAAACATCTCCAGCAACTATCAAATCTAAATAAGCAGGCAATTCTTCCCCAAGCAGAATTTTACCTCCGAAAAGAAGGACCAAAAAACTGCACAAAGTCTCCTAGAATTATTTACAATGGACTTAACACAGAGTGATAGATAATAATGCCAAACCCTAAGATGCATGAGTAGTTAGATCACTGCTTTTCATATCCTTGCTGCTCTCCTCAGCCATGTTGTCAGTGGCACTCACTGATCAGTACAACAGCAGCAGTGTCCATTACATATGTCCTGCTGCCTCATTTATACAGAGCCTTGAAAAAGAGTTGGACTGTTTTAACTCAAAGCTACTGCCCAGTTTTACATGACTGCACATCCAGCTAGCGCTATCCTGGGCAGCTTCCTACTCACTGATAATTAAATGCACATGGGGTAGCTGTAAAGTTAACAACTTTGTAATTAACTTTAGCAAACACATTTTACAGACTCAATGAGCTGTAAGACCGAGCTTGCTCAGAGGCTGAAACAGTCCTTCCTCCCCTCCTCTTGCCCAGCCAGAATCACATGGCAGTGGGCTGCTAACTCAGGAAGCCAGACGTTTCAGAGAGGGGAATGAGCATGCCTTTGCAAGAAGATTACAAGCTGCCAAATTAGAAGTCACTTTGAGAAAGCTGGGGCTGTCATGCTGCTGCTATGCTTACCACCCACTCGTACAGCCTTCACTGTGCCCTTTTCTTCCCTTTACTTCCCTTTTCTTCCCCTTTTCTTCCCTGACGAAATCTCAGGGTTTTTTGGCCAAGACCCTCGACTTCTTGCTTGACTGAGAAACGCCTGCTGAACTACTGGCGTTATCCAAGCTATGATAGAGGATTTCAGCTTATCACAGAACAGCCTGAGCACCAGAAGTACGTCTCATTTAAGGCATGTTGTTGCACCCCTTCCCGAAGCACTGCCCTGCCATGACACTGATATACAGTCACGCTGTGGGGAAAGGTGGTCGTCCGAAAAACTCACGGTGGAACGAGAAATGCCAAGTTGCTGTCTAGCAGGCAACCTCCAGAAGTGCTGGGTACCCATGGCTGCAATTCAAACCAAAAAGCGCAAGTCCCCAGCACCCCTGAAAAATCAGGCTCCAGTACTTTTAAGAAGCAATGGGTCAATGAGAAGGAGACCCTCGCCTTTCCAGGTGCTGTCGCTTATTTGTGTAGATACAGTCCAAGATTGAGACAGAGGTGGGAAAGGAAATGAAGCTGTCCATTGCCCCTCAGGTCAAGATGGTAGAAAGGCTGAAGTCATCCCTTACCCCACACTGGTGATCAAGATAGTGGCCAAGACAACTTGGAATTCATGCATGGCAAAAACTAGTCAGTTAATGGTTTGGACAACACGCAGCCACACATCTCAGCTGCTAAATTACTGCAATAGGAAGAAGTGTTGTCTCTGGTCACACCTCCTCTGCTATTAATGAAATTTTCATGAGACCTGCCTTGAATTCCCTGCTGTCAGGAGCCACAGAACAGGCTAACAGACTGTGTCACAAATTATCAGCCAATTTCTCACTGGGAAAGTTGTTTTCATAAGGCCAAAGTGCAGTAAATGCAAGCAGTATTAAAGGCTGAACTGATTGCAATCCAAAGCCTGGCCAGACACAGAACCAAGAGGTCAAATTAAACAACCCAAATGGGAAGGTCTACTATCAAACTAAAACATAGCTACCACCCACTCGGCATCCCTGCCTCTCCCCACCCTAGCCTTGCTGAGGGACATACCTGCTGACCGTCAGAGTCAGCTCATCTGTGCAGCCCTTGATTTTGTTCTGCGCCTCCAGGTGCGTCATGTTGTCTGTGTTCACTCCATCGATGGCTATGATCTGGTCTCCTATGCACAAATTGGCTACTGCAGCTTTGCTGCCGGGAGTCACCTAAGAGAGAAGGAAAAAAAGAGTGACTGGACTTTTCAGGGAGCAGCTTTCCTACCAACACTGTAGAAGCAGCTGGAGCCCTGAGGGCTTCTCTTGCTGGTATCTGGAAACAAGGAGGTGAAAATCGATGAAAACAAATTTTCAGCAGAAACGTATCTGGCCTATACGAGGTTGGATCTGGGCCTTAGATCTTCCTGAGTAATAAAATTAGGGGCAGGATTATATTTTGGCACCCTTAGAGAGAAGTCTGGGAAGGGATATTGGGGGCGGGAGTAAAATGACAAAAATTGACCTTTCATTCAAGTAGACTGGCTTTGTACTAACAAAGAACAAGCTAGTACACTTCCCTAAGAAAGAGGGAGCATACAGACAGCAACTCTGCTCTTCGCTGGATGGAGAAGCGCTTTCCAAAACAGAAAATACTCAGGACAGCTGGAAGGTCTGATACTTTAAGAACAGAGATGCCAGAAGAAGTGAGAATCAGAATCACTCCAATATGGCCAATACCAATCACAAGCAGCGTCTTCTGCATCACAGTTTCATTTGCTGTGCTCTCAGAAGGAAAGTTTGAGCTCAAAGTTTTGGTTTGCTGCATTAGTTTCAATAATCTGGTTTTAGTTCTGTTTTCAATGAGATCAAATCCCAAAGCAGTGTTTGATCTACCAAGCAGATGAGAAGGCAGAAAGTGACAGCATCATCCCCCGCACCCCAGCCTGAGCACAGCTCGCCTTGATACATTTTGCCATCTTACATCTTACATCTTACATCTCCTATGTACGGTACTTTGCTTCCCATATTTGCTGCTGCACTGCTAAAGAGCTGCTGTGCTCTGCTTGAGAAATAACTGATGAGAAAGGTCTTGGGGTAATCTCACTGGGATCCCAGATCAAGACATTGTGCATGAATGCCACTGGTATAACACCCCTAGTGAAAAAGAAAGGTTCCAGCTAAAACTTGACATTTTCAAGCTAATTAACAAACAGCTCAATCATTTTTCACTTCTACTTCCACAAAAGACATGTCCTTTTAACAGCCAAGACTTCTTTGAGTCAAAATTAATACCTGGGCTGCAGGTGAAGCATGTAACATTTGCTTATGGCTTTGGATACTCTGTGTAAGGTTTTGGGCAGCTTTAATGACTCTGAGGGAGAAGCATCATGATTGCAGTGTGCTTTAATCACTTATTTAATAGGCTGAGGAAACGGGAAGGGTGGACTGCTCCCACACACAAGTACGGATTAGGACATGCCTTGGAGCCGGGACACACCTCATAAATGAGTCCCTCACAACTGGTATTTGCTCTATGCATTCATGCTGGATTTCAGCATGCTGGAAGGACTAGAAAGCAGCTGAGCAAACCCAATCAAGCTGTCAGACATAAATAAACATTGTTCATAGGATTTAGAGAGTGCTTCTATTATGGGATTACATGGCAAATCATTTCCCCTAGGTAAATGCCCACCTCTTAGAGATGTGCCACATTTGTTGAAATCACTGCATTCCCTGGGCTCAAAACAAGGCTGTTCAGCACATCTCCTCTCAGCTGCAATGGAACATTTTCCCCGAGAGAGAAGATTTTTTCCCCCTTCCATCTCTCTGCTAAGACAGTGTTTCATGTCCAAGAGAAGGATGGAGTATATCATAGATGTCCAGCTTGGCCAATGTGCTCAACATTAACCCAAAGAGTCTCAAGAGGGTCAACAGAAGAGTGCCCCCATCCACCTGCTTGCCACTTCTCATCCTGCAAGCAGATTGCAACCTGACAGAGGATGTGCTAATGAAAAGGCCGGGCAAGGCACCACATGGATACAGCAAATCTGCTTTCAGTGTGAACATCACTGCCTCCCAAGCTGCAGCATGCAGCCCGCTGGTGGCCTACAAGACCACTGAGTGTGGCCTGCTGCCGCTCCATGGGATCCATTGCCCTAAGAGTATTTTCAGTATTTCATTTCAAAACTTGTGACAGAAATAGCTACCAGGCCATGAAGAACTCCAAGGGGCTGAGAGTGGCCCACAGTCTCACAGAGTTTGGGCACTTCTGCTTTAGAAACTGAGACAGATCCCTGAGAAATCACGGCACTGGAAGGGGCTTGTGGGAGATGAGTTCTGGGTCCTCCTCTGGTCGCTGGACCTTCACCGAGTCACTACGTTTCTCAGAGCCTTTATTTTCTCAGCCACCAGGGAACGGAGAGGAGCACATTCCTTGCCTCCGAGCTCAGTGCACTGTGACTATCACTCATGCGCAATCAGATCAAGAATAACGGTGGATTAACCTGGCATTAACGCCGCCGCTGGAACTCTGCTGGAGGCTCAGCCACGTCGGCTGCGTTTACAGGCTGGTAACGTATGCAACGTTTAGCAGGCCATTAGAAACGATCCTGTACCACAAGGAGCAGCTGAGCACGAGTGACCCGCCAGAGACACTAAAGTACTCCTCAAGAAACCCCAGGACCCACTGGGGCTGGTGTGCTGGCGCTGGTGGTGTCACGTTCCCCTTCTGCATCCACTCCAGAAGGATCTGAAATTTGAGGGCTGCTCTTGCCCTTGCTCAGATAAGAGCCGTTCGCAGCAGGGGGGATGGTTACGGCCACACAGGTAACCTACAAACCTCTCCCCAAAGGGAAAAACCACCAGGCTGCATGGGCTTGAAGGAGATAAGCAAACCTGCCAAAAGGAAACATGCTATAAAACCCAGCTTTTCCAGTTCTTGAAATAACTTGCCCTGAAACGTAACCGTCCATAAAGAGCTTCCCTGCAAAATCCAGCTAGTACTGTCTGCCAGGACTCCTCACAGGAAACGTGTCCGCACAGGAGCATGTTGCTGCCGGGAACCCTCCTCCATCCTTTCGGGGTGATTAACAGCTATTAATGATGCCTCCCGCCCGCCGTCAGGTCTGGGCTCATCTCCCTTCTGCCAGCCCTGCTGCTGAGGTTCGCTCGCTTACCGCCAGTTAAGTCAGCAAAGCAAAGAGCGTTTCTGATTTTCGAGGAGGAGCAGAGAAGATCTGGGCCCCCAGGCGCAGCTGGGAACGGGTGGCAACGGCAGGCAGCATGCCGTGGGGCAGGGGCAGTTTGCTCCGGAAACAAGCTGTGCCATACCTGGGCCTATTTGCTCCGAGGCAGGGTTGTAACACGTGCCCATTAGGTCATTTCACTGTTTAAAAGACAGTACAGAGCCCGGCGGGGCGGAACGGCTTGGGGCCATCCTGGAAGGGCTCCCAGAGCTCGGCCTCCGGCGCGCTGCACCAGCGCACGCCGACGGGAACACCGGCGACGCTGGGTTTGGCTCGCCTCCGTACCTGCCCTGGACTAAGCGCCAGCTCAGATGCGTTTTCCAGCATATGGAAGAAGCAAATAATCCCCGTAATTCATGAGCTTTATCCTGTACTCTTTACTCCGGCAAAACCTGATGTAGTAGGTAACATTTTTGACCAAGTATTAGTTGTAGGCTTGGACATACTTTTTAAAGAGCCCCTTCAGATTCAGGAATGGTACGGACAGAAGAAAAGCCTGCATTATTTTCCTAGGCAGCAAAGCCAAGTTTTGTGTACACCTGCTTGCATGCACACATATATGTAAGTTCTGCAATCATGAAAATGCCAGGAAAAAAATCCAGCTCTCCAGCCTTCCCCATACACACACTTTGGGCCACCTCACTGAAGCCACTACAATTTTGCAAAATTCAGATTTCTGTCTTGCGGGGGATTTGCCTGCTTTCGTTCCCTTGCCCAGGAGGCCAGTCAAGAAAGGAAGAACTTGGCTGCGACACAGCAAGGCTTCAGCGAGTATCTTGGGGCAAGGGTGTTGACTGTAGATGAAGAAAATGCTTTGAATTATTGGAGGGAAGGAGAGGCGTTGCTTCCCTATCTCCCAGGCCCACTTCACAGAGCTGACCCACAGGCAGCCAGCTGAATGATGGCATTTTGCATCTGATGCGATTAACTTCATGCAAACTACTTAACAAGCCTGGCGGTGCCCGGGCGCGAGTTCCTGCCGGTCTGCTCCGCGCTATCCGTCAGCCGTGCAGCCTCTCGGAGACCCCGCAGCCCCCAGGGACCCAGACGCGCAAAGCACCAAGCGATGAAGGGGTAAGAAACAAGGAAATTAAGCACGACGGCGAGGGAAGAGGCCTGGATAAAGAGCACCCACAGGAGGCTGAGAGAAACACCCTTCCCTCCGCGCTGCTCCTGGGGGGCGACCCACGGGGAGGCGCTGGCGGCCCCGGGGGCGAGGGCTCCCGCGGCACCGCGAGCACCTGCCCGCTCCCGCCCGGGGCGGGTTACGGCCAGCACGGAGAAAGGGAAGGCGTCAGGCGGAGCGCGGAGGCGGCTGGCTCCAGGGAGGAGGCGTAAAACCCCGGCCGGTGTTGGCCGATCTCGCAGCAATCGCGGGCTCTGGACGCTGTGTGTTACAGCACTGCCCTCAAGCAGCCCTGGGTGGGGGGAAAGGCACCGATGAGATGATTTTTCCCAGATGGATGCAGAGCCGGTGGTCAAGGGGTTACTCAGCCTCAGAGTTCATCTTGTAAAACAAACCACATTTAAAAAAATATATGAAGGTTTCTTACCAGACCTGAAAAACTTTATTTAAAGAAAGCTGCTCATTAGCGGAGCCTTTCCCCATAGTTTACTTCATTCTCTAAATAAAAAAAGTCCAGGAATCAGCAACTGTCTAAAATACTGTATCACTGTCCAGAACAACATCAACTGTTTATGCAGTTAAGGCATCCTTAGTTTCCATGCTTATGCTGCAAAAAAAAATCGTTTTGCTGGAGTTTTTTTTGATGCAGTATCCTTCAAACCCAAAGCATTTCACAAACCAAACACATCTTGATGAGCAAAGTGATTTGTAAGGGTGAAAGGTACCAGGAAGCCTGAGACCACCCATAATCTAGCACCTGGCAATGAGAAGATCAGAGAACAAAGAGGACTCTTTTTCTTCCAAAAAGTCCAGTATTTACCTTTCTCAATTAAAATTCTGGGGCTTAAAGGTCTTGCACAAGATTAGAGTGGGCACATCTCATCTTGATGTTCAGCGCTTCTCTTTAGGTTCATTGAGAACAACGTGGGCCAGATGTCGCCCGAAGAACCACTAACGGGCTCAGGAAACAGCCCAAATCGCTCTACTATCCTTACTGCGGGAAAACTCTGCTGGTTTCCCCTGGCTACAGCTGAAGACCACTTCCTGCCCGGACGCTGACAGCGAGGGCGACCAGCCACCTCCTTTCCTCTCCACGGCAGCACCTCATGCGTTTGGGGAAGCACCAACTTGTCCAGCCAGCAGCTGCGCGAGAAGCTGCCAGGGCTCGTGCCGACTGCCCAGCCTGGCAGACGGTCATTGCAAGGGGAACCTGCGCTCTCTGCGTCCGACACAAAACGCAGCTTTGCTGCCCTGGAGCCGCAGAGGCAGGAGCTGAGGCACGACCAGGCAGTTCCTGCCCAGGGAAGAGCAAGGAGCTTTTCCATGGGACAGAAACCCAGAGATGGGTCCCTGCTGTCCGTCTCGCTTCTCCCATCGCTGAGGCTGCTAGACAGGGTGGCCCGGGGGCGGCCACCGCTCCCCACCCCTCGGCACGGACCAGGCAGGCAGCACAGCCACAGCCACGGCAGCTCGCGCGGCTCTCCCTGGCAAATGCCGCCGGGCCCCAGAGCCACCGTGTTGCTCCTACCCAAGGGTTGGAGTGAGAGCAGAGGTAGGTAGGCCAGCCAAAACCGAAGCCAAACCCAAAGTCCTTCCACACCACTGGATTCAGACCCTTGTCTGATTTTTGGACCATTAAGTCCAGTTTTCAAACTAAATCAAGTTTCTCAGCTTATAGAAGTGGTTCAGAAGGCCTTTTTTTTTTAARAAAAAAAAAAAAAAAGAGGAGGAAATATCTGATTATCTTCCAGTTCTCGTCTTGCTTTTAAAATATCATGAATAGATAAAGCATCAGACTAAACATACTGAGGTTGAATTCGTGTTACTGTGCTCAAAGTCAGCAAGAGGCTTAATGGTGAGAGCTCAGATTTTTTAATATACTAGCAGAAGTGGGCTGTCTTCAGGCTGCCTTTTCAGTGGGAAATGCCCAGTTTCACACCGACGTGTCGTTACCGGCTTTGGGCAGCTTTGCAGGTTTTGACAGGCACCCCGGTGCACCAAGGCTGGGGTTTTGCTGACACGACAAAATGTGAAGCCAAATCCCCTCCGCCTGCCTTTGGGTCACTCTCACTCCAGATCAGCACACCGCGAGCACCAAATATAAAAAGCAGCTCGAGGGCAGGATCCACGGGTCGGCTCTGCACGGATATTCACCCAGAACCCCACACCCGTGCTGAGGAGAACAAAATGCAAAGGGGAAACAGCCCGCGTTTAGCTGTCACCCGAGGCGGGGAAGAGGATGGGGCCTGCTGACTGCACGGCTTTACGGCCGGCTCCGCTCCGCCAGCGCGCCTCCTCACGCGCGAGGTTGCTCGCTCCTCCACCAGACCCACTAATCTCACAGGAATGTAACTGGAAGCTGCCCCAACCGCAGGCAGGCCACAGAGACACTGCTCTCCTTCCGCGCGCCAGCCCACAGCTTGGAAAGGACTTGGGAGAAGCTGCAGCCCATGAATTCATTGCACTGTATCACCCAAAGAGCGATAAAGACCAAGGTCTTTCCTTATTCCCGTAAGGAAATTAAGCAGTTTTTGATCTAGGCTTCGTTACACAGAGCAGCGAAATGTTCCCTCTGAACAAAGGCTTTGATAACCCTTCAGCTGTAAAAAGAAACATAACTGCAGAAACATCTGCAGAGCATCCCTTGGAAAAAGAAAGGGAAATTCCACAAGAAAGTCTCCCACGAAGCGCCTGTGAAATCCCCTGCTCGGCTCTCGCTTGGCCGACCGATCCAGCAGGCTCCAGAAACCCAAAGCGTTTGCACGGACAAGACGCTCGGGACGTCGCCGAGCCTGAAGCAGTTGTGAACACCCAGTTCACACGGCAAGGGGGCAGGGCAGGAAGCAAAGAAGAGATAAGAGCTGTGGAAACACCATCACCTTGGACCTGCCTCTCCCTACGATGGGACAGGGCCAGCAGTGGCATCTGCCCGCTGCTGCCCGGGTGCCGACCCCCACACTTTTGGGCTGGTGCTGCCTGCCCTCCTCGGCCGCGGCGGGTCCGGAGCCCCCGGCATCGCAGTTCCCACCGCTCCCGTGTCACCAGGAGCTTTGCTACTGCCCCGAGGTGGGGACAAGAAGGAAGGCGAGGAGCGAACCACAGGAGCGATGAACAGCTCGAAGCCTTGCAGGGCGAATCAAAGATGTCCGAGGCCACAGGAGAAAGCCGTAACACGAGCTGCCAGTCGCAGCGCTCCCGTCACCAGCGCGAGAGCGGCTACTTTATTACATTTCAGCCTCCATATCTCACCCAAGACGGCACTTTTGCCTCCTTGCTGAGCCATGTCCCTGCTACGCGTCCCTGCACCCTGACAAGGGTGACCGAGGAGAAGAGGCAAAGCAGAGGTGGGACCTCAGATGTGCTGCTGCCTACAGGCCTCTCGCTGGAAGGAAACGACAGCAGTTACAGTAACAACGGGGTAAATAGCATTTCCCCAGGTGAACGCTGCAGCCCTGCCCCAAAACGCCTTGAATGAATGCAGCATCGTTACTGTAATCCAGGGAGTAGAGAGGGAGTTAATCTCTTTCCCTCCTTTGGCGAGTTTGAGAGCACTCAGAGCCCGTCACCTCGGCGGGGCAGCAGGAGCTGGGGGGGGGAGCAGGTGGCCGCCGGGCAGGCGGCGCTCAGAGACCTGCGAGATTCGTCGCCCCGTCTTTCCCCAAGGGCTGCTCCCGAAAGCAGGAGTCCAGCTACGCCGCTGGCCCGGGCCCCCGGCGATGCCCCCGGCCCGGCCACGCACCCGTGCGGGAGGGGACCCGGCTTGGGGCTCCCGGGGGGAAGCGCCGGGGCAGGGGCCGCTCGGGGAGGGGGCTCGGGCGCCGCTGCGAGACCGGTGCGGGTCGGGACTGCGGGAGCAGGGCGGGTGGAGCCACCCCTGGAGCCTGGCAGACAAAACGCTTAAGGCGGGGAGGGCAAATTAGGTTACGCCATTAAGGGTTTTTTAGATGTCAAACTTTGTCATTTCCTAACTTACTTTTCCTTAAGCGGGGGTGAGATGGACCGAGAACAGAAACAGGGAGAAGCACTTAACAGAGGTCAGGACGGCTTCTGCGAACAAAGGGTTTTCTTTTAACTACACAGGGCAAGCAAAAGCACCGAGCGTTCAACATCACCTCGGTGCCACTTACTGAAACGCTGCCCACAAGCTAGGCAGCAAAATGCAAACCACCGCGCGGCCCGAGCAGGCACGGTCCCCTCGGCCTGTGCCCAGGGGTTTCGTGCTGACAGCTGAGAAGGGCTGGTACTTGAGAAGGGAAAATACCAGGAAAATCCACGGACTTTGTGGGCCACGAGGAATTTTGAAGAGGAAAAAGGGGGTGGGAGGAAGAGGAAAAATAGAGAGGGAAAGGAGGAACGAGAGAGAGGGAAAGGAGGAAAAAGAAGGAAAAAGGGGGAAAGCAGAAAAAGGGAAAAGAAAAAGAAGTAAAAGAAAAGGGGAAAAGAAAAAGAAGTAAAAGAAGAAGAAGAAAAATAGGGAAGAAAGGAGAAATGGGAAAGAAGGAAGCCGCAGCAGTGTTTCCAACCCTGCCTTTGTGCTTGTGAGCCACCTGCCCGGCGAGCGCCCGCCCGGTCC
>NW_028186490.1:645792-735503 GCF_003343005.1 Rhea americana
GGAGGGGGGAACACGGTGATGACAAACGCCACCAAACGCGGGACTGCCCCAGTGTGGCGTCTCTGAGGCAAACATGGCTTGTCCTGTATAAGCCGATGGCCGTGTTAACTCTGAAGCCTAATGGTGGCAGTGTAAATGAATTGGCACTGCTTGCTATTCCCAGCTGGACAGCAGCACTGGTGGGATCTTATGACCTTGAGAAGGGTATTACCTTTTCCCAACTTCAGCTCTGACTAGTCGCTGCTTTATGTGGAGTTTTGTTTATCTCTAGCCCTGTAGGGATGGTACCACCAAAAAAAGAAGGAATTCTCCACATACGCCAATTAGCCAAGATTCAGGAAAAAGAGGTGTTCCAGTTGCGTATTAAACCACCACTAATCTGGCAGTGGACTGGTTACAATAATGGTGCTGGCGTTTACAGGCTGAGTTCAAGCATTGGTGCTTATTTAGAAAATAAAGCAATATTCAACAGTGCTTGCACATCTGCCAGCAGGGTTGCGTGTGGACATACACCCATGTGTTGGGGAGGGTCCTTAGGCAACATTTGTATCTTTTTTCCTAGAAAATACTTCTGCGTTAGTATATAGCTTAGACCTGGCGCAGGCCTAGGGACAGGGAAGATGTCCTCTTCGTACTGCCTCTTTCTACCAGGGCTCCAGGCAAGGGCTGGAGCGGAGTGACCTTGGCCCCTGGTTGGTGACTGCCGCAGTGGTCCGAGGGGCGGGCGACGCTCCGAGGGCCCCGCTCCACCAAGCAGCGCTGCCAGGGCCACCCCACAGCACACCTGACCACAGCTGTGGGGCAGGGGCAACCTCTGTCCTGCACACAGCGCTCAGGACACCTTCAGCCACAGGTCTCACCAGGCTCTGGCTTATCTTATCGGATGTGCTTCTGAGCGCCCCGTCTACGAGCACACCGTAGCAGCAGCTGCACCTTGACCCCGCGGTTACACAGGATCCGGGTGTAACTCAGTCTTTTCCTCCACTTTTACACCTTGGTTTATTCAGGAAGGAGTCAGGCGTGCCTGTGGCTCGCAAGGGAGAACTAGGGAGCTCAGGGCAAGCGTTGAGCACGATGCCGGGGGTGCAGGACGCCCAGGAAGAGATCATGGCAGACATCTACTGCTCCATGTGGTCACAGCCAGACAATCAAAGAGGGGCACCAGTACAGAAGTGCACTGCTACAGGACCAGCGGGAATAGACTTTATTTAATAATTTGTACAAGGAACACAATAGGAATTCAATGCTCCCATTTATTGTCAAATTGTAATCCACTGCAATAAGAAACAAAAATCAACACAAAAATAAATTGCAATTTGTGTGTGTGTGTGTGTGTGTGTGTGTAACTAAAAATGGCAAGAGCAAGAACAAAAAATAAACTTTTAAATGAGTAGGTTATATACAGTCAGTATCATCATGTTACTTTGATGGATATATTAAATTTGGTGTTATCCAATCTTAGCAACAGGCCTAAATATTGCTGCAGATATCTGAAGGGCAAACCCAAAGCAGAAAAACAAACCCATAAGTAAGAAGCAGGATTAAAGTTATCTTCTGAAGAAAAGAAACAATGGTGCTTTGTGTCATATTTGTAACCTTTCATAGTGGATATTTTGTGCTAAAACTCTTCACGTGAACATATATGGAATTCCATCATTTAAATAAAAGGGAAAAAAATCCCAACCTTTCCTAACTGCCTTTTTTCTCCTCCCTTCACTTAATGTGTTTAAATTATTTTTCTATACAAGGTAAGTACATTGTCTGTACAAAGTTAAATATACATATTTACAGTCAAACTTCTGAGACACTGAGTCTTCTCTTCCGCTGATGTAGGCAGAAGACAAGCCTGTGATTTTAAACCCAGGAGAATGGCTAATTTATCAAAACGTATTGCAAGTCGTGCTAACAGTTAGTTGCAGTTACACTTAATAAATCTGTATAAAAGCATCAGCATAAAAATAGGCATTTTATATTATTAAATACGGCTTATGACAAAATAGCAATCTAATCCTTTGCTATTTGTATGGTAACTGTAGGAAGCAGAGTCTGATGGAACTGGTTTTGTTTATGTTTTTTTCTTAATAATAAAACATCTATCAAAAGAGTATTTGTAGTGGATTTACAGGCAAGCATACAGGCAAGCCTTTTTCTTCCCCTCAAGGAAATACAAATATATGTAGCTGGTAATAACTGTGGAAACACAGCTTTCCAAATTGATTAGGCTTTCCTGTTTGACTAAGAGGCAGCCAAAATGCATATATTTATTTGAGACCTACCATCAACACTGTAACCAAAAAAAATAAAAGGCACCCTCAGTGATATGTGGCTTGGGTCTATCAGAACCTCTAAGATATAGCGCCAGGAAGGAAGCAAAGTCTTCATCCCATACAGCACACTTCAAAATGCACGTGATCATTTAGGACCAGCAACTGGGCAGGAGGAGCAGGGAAAGTGAACGGCCGTAGGACTTATAAACAGGATTTGTTTTCACGGATGTTCTGTTTATTGGTTCTATTCTTTGTGCAGATAAACGTCGAAGCTGGGCTGATCTCTTTTTAAAAACCATGACTCTGTTTTGATGCATAGGATACACTCACACACACACACACCCTGCACAAAAGAAAAAAAGAAAACTCTGCAGAAATAAGGAGTACTAAAGGATTTGGGTAATTTTCGTACTTGTATTATGTTTTGGCTGACCTCTCTGAATTTAACTACCAATCCCAAACTCCCTTTTCACACAGAGCTCTGCAGTTTAACCACATCAGCTGTCCTCTGCCTGTGCTGGGTCTTAAGGTGCATGACATGAAGGAAGAGTTTTCCGTGAAAGTGGGAAGGCAGAACGAAACGAGTCTTCGTTAGGCAGAAAGCTTGGCCTCTTGAACCTCGTCGGTGAAAGGCAGCAGCTGCAAAGCTGCGTACTGCCCCAACACACAAACAAAACCTATGCCATGTTGCTTCCCCGAAGCCTTCTCAGAGGTAAATACTCCATACAACCTAAGATTATCACCAGAACTCTTGCTGCGGAGGGGAGAGGAATACACAAAGGCAGCACTGTAAACTAGAAACTTTGTCTCTTCTTCATCGCACAAATCACACCCTGAATCAGTGGAAGCAGGGCTACACATTCAACTCAGTACTGTACCACATAACCACATCCTCCTAACACTTTTGTCTCTTGTCTATTACATTCATAAATTGTCTGTTTCTTTGCTATTTAAAAACACCACCTGGAAACAACTCCACCATTGTCACTCCGGGATCACTGCTTTTTTTACAGGTACAGAAGTTTCACGTAGTTGCCTGGGAAGGTGCCGAACTGTCTTGTTCTCCTGGACGTACCTGTAGAGAAAGAAAACACAAGAAAGCCAGAGTAAGATGGAGCCATGCAGGGAAAGTTTAGAGAGGTAGAAGTGGCAGCCTGCTCTGCTTGCAGGCATTGCTTTCTAAAAATAAATAGGAGTCCTGGTCAAAGAGCCTTTTGGTAGCAGAACAAGTTCTGCCACTAATCATCTTTGCTCTTTCCTTTTCATATGTAAATAACAAATAATAAGGTGCTAGTTAAAGCTCCTGGGCCTACAGGCTAAGAGCCAAATTTCCATCAGTTTCAGTGAGCTAATCTCTCCAAAGAACAGGGAGTAAGCCTAGATTTCCACCGTCAGATGGAGAGCACTGTCCAGATTTGCACCTTTCCCCCTACGGAGCTGGTTAGATTTCTATACCTACAGGTACAGATGAAGCTAGACTTCCAGGGAATGCAGCTCCCATTTGTCCCCTACTTGCCACTTTCTGTAACTTGCCATAGCTCCAGGGAAAATAAAGCTCCAGTACTCTCCACCTCCATTCTAATGCTCTTTGTGGGAAAAGATAAGAAAAAGGTGGATTTCTTTCCCCCTGTTGTGACCCTGCAAAGGAGGGTACCTTCCAGATGCTCTGCAAAATTACTTGTGCAGCTCAAAGAGCCCTGCTGACAGGCAAGCAACGCACTCACCCACAAACCAGCCGTCATCACATTTCTCCATGACATCGACAATATCACCGTCCCTCAGTTCCAGCTCATCATCGTTCTGAGGAGTGTAGCTGTAGAGGGCTTGGTAGCTAACTCTAAAACCAGAGAGATATTACACATTAACCAGTGGATTTTTCTGACATCCTTTCAGTAGGAGACATCCCCATTCTCTTTTCTAACTCCCACAGTATTTTGTTCAGTGCAATCTGGACCTCATGTGATTTCCATTTGAGAGGTCAAAGCCAATTACATTAAACTGGCTGTTGTCATAAGGCTGTACCAGGAGAGAGTGTCATGCCTGCACTGTGCTTCTGCTTCCATTTTGCCGTGTGATTGTCTCTATAGACCATGACCACCAGAACTTTGCTAAAGGAAGCACCAGGAGAATGTACAAGTGCAGACACCCTACTGGATTCAGCCCAAAATCTGAATACACTAATTCCTGGGCAAAACAAGACTTCTGTTCCCTTCCCCTCACACACAGGCAGGGCCACAATTTAGCAAATGGCTGACAGAGTGAAGGACTTCAGAAAAGGCACTGCCTAGTCTACTGCGCTAAGGTTGCTGGATGATTCATGCCCAAGGAGGAACAATGCAAACAAAAACCAAAAACTGAATCCTGCTCTGAGATACTCCCTGCATCTGTGATTATCAGAAAGGAACATTAAGGAGTGGAAATAATCCCTGGGCATATTTTGGGAGGTTTGGGTTCGCTGGCTATGGAGAATGGAAATAAGGCTCATGTGGGACTTTCCATTCTACATAAAAGCAGGTGGTTGGAAGCAAAGGCTCCTTTCAGGAGCCAACCACCAATGAACTAGCCTAATAGTCTCAAAACCACCAGTGAAAGGCCCAGCTGTGCTTAACAGCAGCTCCAGGTCTAAACCCACCAGACAGCTTTGAAAATTTTGATTTCAGTTTCTCAGACCATTCAGCCACTGATTCTTTGGTGCACTTGCCAGACAATGCACCAGCTGGCACTGTGAGAAGCTAAGAACAAGAGCGTGCCCATTGTCAGTGCCCCGTATCAGCTAGAGAGCTAGTATATCATCTACGTATCATCTCCAGCTTCAAAGATGTTGAGATAGTCTCCATAATCACCATGAATTAAGTGGCCAAAGGAGATCCAGTTCTAGATCATAAGATCTTTGTTGCACATGCTGTACAAACACAAAGGTTCCAGTTTTGGGCTTCTCACTAAGATGATGAGACTTTAGAACTTGTATTTTGGTTCTTTAAAGAAAAGCTGATATTTTCCCAGAGTTCTAATTTAATTCCTGAGATGATGAAGGCCCTGGAAGAGATGGGAGACAAAAGGACTTACATGTCTCGTGGTGTTTGACTTCTGTCAGGGCTGGCTCCTTGCTGCTGTGCTTGAGGTTGCTGAGAAATGATGAGAGATGGTTTATTGTCATTAGAGGTCACCTTGTGGCGAGAGTCAAGAGGCTGAGAAATAGTACTGCAGTAATGAACAGACTTTTCTGCAATGTTTATGATCTCATTGCAAACAGCTTCCTGCGTGGTAGGCAGCATTGACATCCAAGAACACCCAAAGAACAGTCAACAAGAGGGGAGGGAGGGGAAAATATAGACAGGAAGAGATGGAACATTCCAGATGCAGCACATAAGTCCAGTTAAAAAAAAAAAAAAAAAAAAAGAGTTGTAGATCCAGGTAAATATCCAGGTAGTGGAGTGCAGAAGGGATCCAGGTGTAAGCATGGAAAAACAGGCAAGATACAGAAGAATTTGACATTTAGTTTGAACATATGTAACAAACACATGTATATATATATATATTAAAAAAAAAAAAGCAGCAGCATAAGAGGTTGCAATTAGTTATGCAGTGGCACCATTAAAAATGCTATGGACTCAGTTCAAGATTGCAAGGCAGGCTGCTCCACTCATGCAATTTGCCTTATTTAACTTATAACCAAGGACTGGCAACACAGTTAGCCCAACTCTTCATTGGCAATGGCAGGTTTTTTAAGTGTTAAATTTCCTTTTTCTGTTGCAAACATTACAATACATGTAAAAAGATAAATATGTACCTATTCTGCAACTAAAAATGATGCTGGCATTTTGTATTCTACTGAGGTGTAACTGTCTGGGTGAAGAGGGGCTAGGACTACACATCTGATTTAAACAGTGGCCTTACCACATAGCTCTTTTCAGACTCTGTGAGATCTGGTCCAGCTCTCAATGAATGGTGGGAAGGCTGTGTGATCACCAAGCAAATGATAAGGAAGACATTTTAGCAGATGTTATAATGCTCAGAATTAAAAATTTTAAAATGGTGCACAGACAACAAAAGAAAATGAACAAGTCTTTCCCCCCTCCAACCCACCCCAACACCACTCTTCTTGACAATAAGGTCTTTTATTTAAACAAGGGATATTAAAGCTGCAGTTTAAATCACAGCACACAGAATGCTGCACAGAGAAGGGTGACAACAAAACTGAACATCAGAGAAGGGAGTCAGAGATGGAAGAATAGGGGCACAGCTGCAACCAGAAATGGTGCACAGTGCAGTACTGCATTCCTGGGGGACACGGGAAACAAGGACAGAAGCACACATTGAAAGCACCAGACTTGAAAGGCCAAAACCAAGCTGAGAGGAAACTGCTGCTGTTTTCAAAGAGCCCTTTATGACTTTGACACAAGAGAGACTGGCAATTCGCTTGCTTCCTAAAGGCGACCAGCTCAGGTCCTCAGAAGACACAATGCAGTGTAGCCCATCAAAATCACTCCTGCTGGTACCAAGTGAGGATCAGAGCTGCTGTGTTAATTCTCTGCACAAGGCTGAGTTTCAGGTCAGAGAAGGCCCTGACTGAAAAGCCCAGCTCCAAACACCACCAGCTGTGACGCCTTCTGGACCGTAACCTGCCTTACTCCCCACTCACATCTCTTTTCCAGGGAATCGACATGTCAAGTCCAGGGTGCTGCAAGGAGATTCAGGGAGTGTGAGGTTTGAGGCTTGTAGGGGAAGTGTCATTGAGAAAGCTGCACAGAAATATCCAGAGCCTGGTTGTACATGCTTTTGGCATACTCAAACTCCTACATGCTGTGTGCACACATGAGAATATAGATATCTGTAGCCATGTAGGGTTATTCCTATTGTCTGCAGTGCTGACTGGCAAACTGGATCAGATAAAATACAGAGCACTACCATTGCCTGTGATCATTCAATAAACTATTCAACCCAAATTCCAAAAGCCTTAGTTTCACGCCTTCCCTCCTTTTATTTATTCACTTCAACAATGCCCTTCAGTCCCTCCGGGCTCTCAAAGACCTGGATGCACCACAGTCTCAGGAAGAAGTCTCTCTTTCTCATGGCATCCCAAGATAGAGCAGAAGCAGAGGATAAAGAGCTTTGTGCCACCTAGAACCCACGCCTGCTCAGAAAGTTTGGAAAAGTGTGGGGTCATGAGCTACTGTCTACTCTCAAAGTTCCTCTGAACCACAGCTTGGACCCCTGGAACTATGCTTACGCATGTTTTAAGAAAATCGTCTCTTTTCTTGAGGACTGTGACCACTGTCCACCAACCCAAACTCACAACAACCTCTCTTTAATCAACACTGCCCTCTGGGGCTGGGATCTGAGTTCATGGGGATCAGGGTAGTGGGATCACTGCCCTGAGAATGTTCTTTATCATGTATGTTTTGGTTCAGAGGAAAAAAAAAAAGTAATTTGCATAGGCTAACTGCAGTGGAATTAGCATTCATTTGCATTTACTGTGGAGCTTGAAATCATGACAGAAACTTCAGAAGTCCTTCCTGACAGTCTACCATCAGCCTTGAAAGGCAAATTGGACACCTGGAAATTTAAAATTAATACTGGACACATAAATTGGGTATGATGTATCAAATCCGATGAAATCAGAGCTAACTTAGGTGTGGCAACATAGCCGGGAAAAAGCCAATTTACAGGCTGAGGAGAGTACAGCTGTAAGAATGATTTTTTTTTTTAATTTAAGAAAGTGCTTCTCCATTCCATACTAATAAATTGACAGCTGGAAATTGCTCTATGAGCTCCTAAGATAGTGTGGTCCATTTCTCTTTGAGTATTTGTGACTTCCCTGAACAGCTTTTGTCCAAACCCCATTAATAACGCTGAAACAATTTGGCTATTTGAAGCTAAAAAATTGGCCCTATCTCTGAATGGTCCTTGGTGCAGACTTAGACCTGCAACACGAGCAGGTGCAGCCCGTCCATGGCATCAGACACTTGGCCGTGTTCCCTTTTCGCCGGCAGGAGCCTGGAGGGGGTTTCCAGAAGGCAGCTGGGCAGAGGCCGCACAGTGTCCTGCCCTCCCAGCCCAACAAAAGCAGAGCCAAGCGGATCCCCTCCTGCCCCAGGGTGCCCTCCCTGCCTCATGGGGTGCCCTCCTCGGGCCCCTCTGCCCCAGATGCCCAGCCCAGCGCCCACGGGACAGTGGGTATCTCTGCCCTGACTCCAAGCGCTGCAGCAGAGCCCTAAACTGAGGTAGTGAGACACCCCTAAGTTAGCAACCATGCAGTTATCCAAAGAGGATGAAAAAATGACCAGAGCAGATCTTGTAGCTGCAAGCTGTAGATGCACCCCCACAGAGCCAAGCAAGTAACCCCAACAGCATGGCCTATATACCTTTTTCCCCCTAGATTGTTCTCATGGGGAGAGAACAGAAGAACAACAAAAAAGATGTTTTAGGTCCAAATCCTCTTCAAACTTTCAGAAAGCAGCATGGGAAGAGCATTTCAAGGCTACCACATACACCAGAGCAGTGGGACTCTGCTGCCTCCAAGTGCTGGGGTGGCTGAGGGATCAGAGACTGCAGGGCACAGCTGCCTAGGTATAAACCACAGAGGTACCCAAAGATACTGAGCCACACCACTGCTCCTGCTGAAGGTTCAACTGAGGGTCTTAAAAGTGACTGTGCATTCACAGCCCACCAGAGAGGCTAATTTTGGGGGTTCTGGGTGAAATACTCCCCATTCAGCAGAACACTTCAGGACAGCTCAACCCCTACTCCCCCAGCCATGTAAGTGCTTTGTTAACATTAAGGGCCTGAACTCAAGCAGGTGCTTAAGTGCCTTCCTGAATCAGTGTCTATGTCTCCATGTCTACAGACTATACAAATATGTGATACAGTCAGTCCTGAAGCACAGCTGGCCGCTGTTTCGAGGATGGGTCTAAAAAACACCACAGATTTGTAAGAATACCAGAGAACAGTTCCATGCTAAAAGCCTAGAAAAAGCCCTGAAATACGTTTTTATTGTCAGGAAGATCCTGGGGCTACTCAATAGCCCTCTTCCTGTTCCTAGTGAAGGCAAGTGTCTCCAGTGCCTTTATCCACTACAGCTCTCATTTCCATCCCATTTCATCTCTTTCTGGTGGTAGTTAGAGGACTGCACGAGCAAAGAGAAAGCTAGGCAGAACAGACTAACAGACAGGACAGACAGAGGCAGACAAACTGGTATCCCTTCAAAGACACACACACACGAGCTACAACGTTCCTGCACGTGGCTGGAGAGCTGTGAGCAGCAAGGACGCCCCAGTTCAGCTGAGGGAGCAAAGGAAAATCTCAGCACACATCAAAACCCCACACTGGTGAAAGCAAGGGGAAAGCTGGCCTAAGAGCTCTCACAAAGGACACTGAAAAGGCTGCAGTGCAGAGCAGCCTCAGCTAAAGGCTGTCCAAATCAGCAGAAAGACTCCCTGGCCCCTGGATCATAGGCCAAAGACTGGGTCTACCACAGGACAGTGAATCTCTTACGGGGACAAGGTACCAACGCCTGCTTTCCTAATCACCAAGACATGCAGCTCTGGCTACCCGGCTCGCCAGAGCGCTCTGTAACATCGCTGCTGACTGTCACACGGGGGTAACAGGATCTCATGGCAAAACAGGAATCAAAACAGGAAATTCCTGAGGGTCCCTCCAGATAAATTCAGTTGATTGACTACATTAGTGTTCAATATTCATGTTTTACTGGAATATTGGAACAAATTATCTGTAAATTACACTTAAAGGTTTGGATTTTGTCTTTATTCTGTAGGCTGGACTTTGAAACTAAACAAAAGGGAATAATTTTGTGATATCAAAAAAAAACCATTGCACTTCGTATTACTGTTGGGAACAGGCAGGAACACAGTCTCTATCCCAGTCCTGTATCTAAGGACTAAATTTGCAATAAAACCTGGATCTGAATTTCATAACTGAGGGTTTTCTCTCTGATAAACAAACCTAAAATTCCAAATTGTAAAATATACTCAAACACCACGGATAAACAGTATTGGAAACAGGAGATCAAGACTCCTGATAATGTCGCATACAGCTTTGAGTATGTGATGCTGACAACACTCTGATTGTTCATGCATATCAAATAAAAATTTTGGCTTGACTTGGACTCCAAGAAAGGCCACTGAGTCATACTTCAACGAGGTGTAACATCCAAAATAGAACTGCATGCTAGCCTATGCTCAAGAGGAGCGTTTTTCTCTAAACGTGCCCCTTCACTCTCTCTTTTGCAGCACATACCCAGTGCAAGCATCAGCAGGACCAAGCAGATCAGAGGTCAGCAGAAAGGGCAATATAGAAACTCCTGCAGATTTTTAATGTGCAGCATAATATGTATCCTATTGGATTCAGACACTGAAATTGAAAGGGAAGCAGGAAGCATTTTTTCAGCAAAAAGTTTCGCAAGCTCTTGCTCTGAGGGGAATGAGGTAATTAAAGGTAATTGAGGAAAATTTCAGGGTTTAAGCTGTGTCTCACTGTCAAGGACTGCTCAGAGAAATGAATAACATTGGCAACTACTTCCTACATTAATCCTACATGAGCAATCTGCTTGGTTCACTGATCAAGCCAAGACTGCGTCCCCAAAACCCACCATCAAGAGCTCAACCCAATCTTTGCTAATTGTGAACTTTCCGCTTCAAATATTGCCATCTCGTGGATGCTGCCTGTAAGGACTGATGAGGCAAGAGCAGCTGCAAAGCCCTGATCATTGCCCCAGTCCTGAAGGTCCCAGCTGTATAGTGCTGAAGCAAGCTTGGGATGCTGCGCAGCCACTACTGTGTCTGTTTAAAGATGTTTGTAGCTCTCAGCAACAGAGCTGGGAACCTCCCAAATAATGGTATCCTACCTGAGAAGGCTGGGACAGGTCTCCAGCACTGTAAAGATATGCCCTACACCCACCTCAGAGCCACTCAAACCCTGAATCCAGATTTCAGGTGGTTAAAAAAAAAAACTGCGCCAAAGCATATCACATTATATCACTCTTGCTAACAAGGCCACTGATCCTGCCTTGCAGCTTCCAATGAAATTGAGCTGAAGGCACTCAAGGTCAGAACCTATTAGCAATTGGAAGTGCTAAATAAGTCCTGGATTAATCCTCTGGAGGAACAGAAAGTCAAAACCTCAGCTGGTACACACTGGCATAAATCCATTGACTTGCAGAGCTATGCAGATTTGAACCAGCTGAGGATATTGCCCACACCTGCCCTTCTGCAGAGCCTAGAAATCATTTATTTTTATTATTATTTTTTATGACAATGCTGAATTAAAGGCAAGAGGAATATCTCATTTGTGGAACCAGTGAATGGAGAAACAGGCGTATAACAGAACAACGGCATGGCATGGAAACAACTCTAAGTAATGAAGAGTAATCAGCAAAGATGATTACCTGTGGCTTATTGACTCTGCGTGTAAGTCTGGGAGGTGGTTGTGTTGTGACAGTAGAGGAAGAGAGGGCAGAGGAAGAGAGAGGAGCAGATGAAGAGAATGCTTTTGAGTCTGCAGTCTTTTGAAGAAAAGAAAAGTTGGTCAGCTTGGCGCACACACTCTTATCACAATCACTGCTAGCGATAAGAGTATCTACTATCCAGTTAAATTTGATGCATACACAGCAAACTTAACTCCATGCAAGGGCAGGTGCAGCTTTCTAGTTGGTTTGTCTGCGCTTACCACCTCACTGTGTTTTAAACATGCAGGTTATATCTCTAAAAACTATTATTAGAAATGCATCCAGATAGGAAACAGAACTGTTTTATATAGCTTTCGATACATTTCTGATTATGACTGCAGATTATGAAGCAGAAATCAAACAATTTGTTGTAAGACTTCCCAGTGTGAAATGCATCACCCTATAAGGCACACTCCCTCTTTATTTAACATTGGTTAGATGGGGTATGTCATGGAGGCTACCCCAATACATTTTGGAAGTTATTTATAATGCTGTGATTTAAAGCTCTCCAATCTCCCACTCATTCTTGTGCAAGGTAACGTAGCAGTGCTCTAATGTA
This sequence comes from Rhea americana, assembly GCF_003343005.1. Lineage (NCBI taxonomy): Eukaryota > Metazoa > Chordata > Aves > Rheiformes > Rheidae > Rhea > Rhea americana. The sequence continues at coordinate 658,082 of NW_028186490.1, forward strand.
CTTTGGTTGGCTGTGGCCTGTAAGGGACTCCAAGCCAACCAAGGGTTGTGGTTGCAAAGTAAGACAGATCTCTTGTACCAAAGTTAGGAGCAGAAGAGATATTGCAGAAGTCACTTAAGGGTTCCCCTAAATTCCTTCTCATTGTAACTTGCAGCTACATATAAATAGATATCCTTGGAGGAAAATAACACTGGGTCTAATTCTCATTTGGGCCTGGACCCCTTCATACCATTTCAGAAATGCAAAATTAATAAAGTCTACTCAAAGCATAGATGACAATTAAGCCCCCCTGACTTAGTAATGCAAATCCCCAACTAAGGTTCACTGAATCACAGGCTCCAGGATCTTCCATCCTGCATGGCCACAACAGAGGACAGCATTTGGGATTCCAGGAACCACGCTAACATTTGAAAGGACTTTCAATCCTTGGTTTAGGGGAAATAATTAGATCCCAGCACTAAAGATGATCCATTGCACACTGGAAAATCTTTCAGTAGCAAGGAATTGCTTGTATTCTACACAGCTGGCAGTGAGATACACAGGCATGAGGCCCATGTGATCACATCTGGTTATAGCCATTTTCTGGGACAATTACCTCATTAGATGTGACCAATTAAGTTAGTCCTGTGTTATTATCTATTCTAAAATAATTCTCACCACTACTCCTGAGCCCTCTTCTAAGGCTTTCTGACCTGCTTTCCAGAGATTGCGACTGGTGATCCCTGGAAGAAGGGCTTTGGAGTCTCAGAAGAGTATGTGGTAGCCACTGGCTCTGCCTGGCCAGCTGAGCAGCACAAACCTCAACACACCAGTAAAATCAGGGACTCAGAGTAGCACACACACATGCAGGAAAAGTACCTTCTTTTCCCCGCTTTGCAACTTTCTCAGATCACCTTGCCTCATTGCCTCATTGCCTCTTTTCTGTGTTTTACTTCCCTGCACAATAGCCATTAGCTCCTGACACCACTGGTTGTCCTCAGAGGAGCCCACAGGCCTCTTTTCTGGGCTCACATGCATGTCTAGTTGGGATGGTTTCAGGCAGCCCTCCACAGAGATCTCGGGAGCAGTGTGAGACCTCCGCTCGGGGTTGCTGCTGTCCTCTCCAGTCTTTTGGAGCCAGCCTTGGCTGCCCGTGGTGTTGCTCTGCTCTGCAAGGATGCTTTTGGGGCTCCCACCTGCCCAGTGAGGGGAGTTAGAGTAGCTCACACTGCGAGAAGGGGAGCCAACAAACTTTTCTTCACTTTGCGGAGTGGCCTGATAGAAACTGCGAGTGGAGGACTGAGGCCTGGATGGGTAAGAGGGCAATGGGGATTTAATGGACCTGGGTGTTGAGGGGCCAGAGAGATGAGAATGGTGAAGGCTGACCGAGGGGGAAGGGCTGGCCGCAGCAGAAGGCGTAAGATAGTCAGAGCGAGAGAGGGATGCTTCAGGCGGAGGAGGCAATGGAGGAGTTATGGCGGGAGTGGTGCTAGGAGACACTCCCACGGTCAGGGCGATCCACTCTGATGTGATCGCCTGCACCTCTGGAGACAAGGCGCGGCGCGTGTAAGGCAAAGGCGGAGGAGTTGGTGTATGGAGCAGCTCAGAGCTGGCAGACTTGAAGGAGACAAAAGCAGAAGAGAAAAAGAAATGAACAAAAAATAATAAAGGAAAATACAAAACAACTAAGTGAAAGTGAAAGGGGAGAGAGTGAGAGGAGCAGATCTGTGACCAAGCACAGTGTGCAAGTCTTCCATGGACAGGTCCACCCTGGTGGAGAACACGCTGTCCACAGCTACTCCAACCACAGAGTCCAGCCCAAATACGTGTTGCCAGTATCTTTCTCCAGCCTTTGCCAGGACCCTAGACACACAGTGTCTTGTGGAAGACCCTTTATCTTTTACCATACCCTAAACCCTTCAGGGAGCAGCTGAAGCCACAATCCATGACGACAGCATGAAGCACCTGCAGTACTTCCCATACAAGGGCCCTCAGCAATTCACACTGTGGACCCAGTCAGAATTCACTGCTACAATGAATTTTGACTGAATCCAACTCTACAATGAGTAATGCCTGCTCCTCAATAAACTTACATTACTGAAGCTGTGGAAGAGAAAGGGATCAAAAGAGCTAAATGTGGCTATTCGGTATTTGGATGATTAAAGCAAGCTCTATGTTTAGAAAGGCAGAACACAGGACAAAATTCTGGGCTCGGCTGTCACCACTAGCAACATCAGTGAGATCAACAACATTAGCACTTACTGGAGTGTTTCTCAGTTAGGCATGCAGCCTTGCTGAGTTAGGCCAAAAGGCAGGGAAGAAAACAGCTCTACTGAAGGGGAATCAAAAGAATAGCAGAGGAAACCAAAAAAGGTGGATACAATCCCTTACATCAAAAGGATAAGCTTGCAGAGAGCTAGTGGCACACAGGTCACAGTTACAGAGAGACTGCCAAGCCCAAACAGAGTAAAGCTCAGCTGGGGTTCCCTTTGACAGGGAAGCTTGAAAAAGCAAAACGTTTCTCCTCTTTATGGAGGAATAAAATAAATAAATAAATAAATAAATAAAAATAAAGAATAAAAGCACTCCTTTTAGGGAAGATCCCAGAGAGACACCAGACATGAGCCATGGCAGCATCTCCATCCATTCTGTACCATATTTCCCTTCCTCCTGATCCTAGTTCTCTGATGTCTGCAGTCTTGACCTAAGAATGACCTTGCTTTGGTCCTGTGGGTGAGAGAGGGGATGTACCAGCACCTCACAGCCCCCACTTAGACACATATGCTGACCTTGAAGGATGAGTATTTGCATGATGAGAGCAAAATAAAAGGATTTAGAGACTCGCTGCCTCCCCAATATGTTTTCCACAGCAAACATTCTGGGATTCCCATATTCCCCATACAATTATCTGCTGCCATGTTGATTTCTGGTTTGAGCTGCAATATGGCTTGAAGTGAATGAGAGTCATGAAAGATCCCAGACTGGCCCACTCTAAAAATCCAACTTCACTTAGCACCAAGTGCAATTAACACAGGCCACCATCCTGATTCTGTACCCTAAAACCGTGGTCCTGACCTGGAATAACTAGGAGTAAGTGCATGGCCTGTTTCAAGCTGGTTGTGATAAACTGAGTGACTCAACATACTATAATGTTCCACAAGGCTCTCTTAATAAGCATCACAAAAAAATCACTCAGCATTTTGGAGGTGTGTAAAGTACAAACACCACCCAGCAGAAACTGGGTCACCAATTCATCTTATCTCTGGCAGTAAAATTCATTCAGAGGGCTATGAACTGTAGCCCTTTCTCCCTGACCTGAATTCAAGCTACATATCACAGGTGAAAAGCTGAGTCTCCAAATCCCCAAATGACCCAGCCATTAACCTTTCTGGTAAATGAAGCATGACCTTCCCCTGCAGTTGCAGCATACTGCAGGGAGCACATGGTTTTACTGCACAAAACACTAGTGTTAGCAAGAGCTTCTCTCAGCTATTATTTCTTGCACAGCAATGGCAACATCCCACAGTTCTGCAAGGTGCAGTAACTGGCTGCATTTAATCCAAATACCTGTGGAGAAGCTGTCACGCTGCGGTTAGGGGAGAGGGACATTGGTGGGTCAGGATAATCGATGGCATTCTTGACCACAGGCCGTTTGAGCACTTCCACGTAAGTGACAGGGAAGATGCCCTGACGATTGGTGCCAGAGATTTTTCCTTCATACCAATTCTCATCCACACGTCGAATCAATGTGATTCTTTCACCCTGTGGGAAGAAACGGCAATATATGTCATAATTTCAAAGCATATGAAGTCTCGAATCTTGCTGTATCTGATTTAAAACAATCTGCGGCTCACAGCCTCCCTTATTCCCCAGTTACGTCGTCCAAAACCCGATCTCTGGGTGGGAATGATTTTTTTCCATTCAGAGAATGAGAAAATGCAGAGATTCTGGTACTGTTTTGGGCTATCTCTGAACTCAAGCGGGGAACAGTTATGCTCATCTCACATTTTCAAGACCATATTTGCTAGATCCAGTTAAAAAAAAATGAAAACTAGACTATTCAGTCTGACAGTGAGACCATTAGGGGTATGAAGTGTACAGGGATTAAGCACAGGTCTGCAATTTAAACTAGCTCTCCTATTCTGCTGACAAATTAAGTGACTTCAAGATCCTTAATATAAACTACAAGCCCCACTTAAAATTAAAAGAGAAGGCAGACAATATCTAATCTGAACATCAAAAAAAAAAAAAAAAAATCAACAAGCTGGTTGAGATGAAAAAATGCTGCTGTTGCTCAATCTAAACATATCTGATTTTGCTTAGAACAGCCATTACCCAAAACCCATTCCTATTCTTTGTCTCTGCAGTCAGAGGCCTAGGCAGTCACTTCAACAGCACACAACGTCAGTCACCTCTGCTGAATGATTTTGCTTGTGGCACTAAGGAAGGGAACCCAGATTCCTTCTTTCCTGTGTCACCATTCTCACTCGACTATGTGCATTGCCACTGGAGAGGATCAGACTGGAGACACTGTCACCAAATACATAACTTGCCTTGCAGTGCCAGACTTCCAGCACCGTACTCAAACCACCTTCTCAGCTCGCTCTAAGGAAGCAACCAGCACTGCTTAAGCCAGTCTGTCTGCAAAACTCTTATTGTAATGCACTATGTAAAAGCTATGGGGTAAATACAGGGGTCATGAGAAGGAACCCTTCCTGATTGAGATGCTCAGGAAAAAAGTGTTTATCTTATTAGAGCCTTCATTCGGAAATGCTGCAAGCTACCAGTGTTAACAGACTTCAGCATTTGTCTGGATTCAGTTCAGCTCACTAACAGTCCTACCTTTCTGAAGGACATTTCCACTTGCGTATCCCCGTTGAAATTGAACTTAGCAACAGCATCTCCATATTCCAATACCTGCAGTGGTGCTGACTTTTTGGGCTGAGCTTTTTCAGCTGGCGGAAGTAGCTAGAACAAACAAACAAAATCAAATGAGGGACAGGCAAAAAGCCCATAAACTGACCACTGCCAGAAAAAGAGTAGGCAAAAAACCCCACTTCCAAGGGAAGCAGCTACCTCTATGTATGATCGTGGGAAGATGCCAACTCTACCATGGTGTTCACCTTCATACCAGTTCTGGTCAATCTGCTTGTAAATGTAAACAATATCTCCTTTTTGCAGAGGAAGCTCCCTGTTAACAACACAAGTGATTAACGAATGGCACACATTCATCAGAATTTCACTGGAGGACAGATGTGTCCTTTATATGTCTGGCACTTCCCAGGTACCAAGAAATTTGTATTAGCCCTACTGATACAAATTACGCTCTATCTAAAGTGAAAGCCCTGTGATGAGAATCACCCTTTTCACAACATGATGTGCAGTGGCTCTCTTGCTCTTTAGGTGTCCTGTAAAAGAAGCAGTCCTAAGAGGGCCCCACTGACCATACACCCTCAAGCAGCAATGGGGGCAAATTCAAAGCCAAATTCATGCCACTATTTGCTTTCTATTTTGAATATGGTAGGAGGACAGAGGGCAGTGCTTGTGCTCCTGTTTTGAAAGAAGTTGTGTCATGGTTGTCTTCCAAAAATAAACATGACTTTAAGAGAAGGTAGTTCATTCGCTCAGTGCACCTTCTTACACATAAATCCTGTAAAGTTTAAAGTCAGCCAGCACTCGGGCAATCACTGACCTCACCTGGGCTAACAGTTAGGCAACCTAGAGTCTTCAGTGCTGAAATCATGAATGCCTGCAGCCTGAGGAACTCCTGCTGTGGGCAGCTTGTACTAGGCTCATACATCTACTACACGGATCCCCACAGGAAAAGAACCACTCCAGCCCATCCTACCGTGGCTTTCACGGGCTCTCCTTTACTCGTTTGGTACCTTGTTATGTTCTGCTCAAAGGACACAGCAGTTGCTCCTTACATTTGCTTGAGTTTTATTACAGGCCTTGGGTAGACGCTGTGCAAATCTTTATAAATTATCACCTATTAAACATATAATAAAATTTTCCCAGGACACTAGCACCTGATAGGAAAAACAGCAGGTCCTTCACTAAATTCTATTTGCCTTTCTTCCCCTGTTAAGCAATGCAATGTTAAAATGAGAGCCTCTCCAAGCTCACACAGGAGGGAAGGCCTTATAGGACTTCTGTTCACAGCAGTGTTTCCAAAAAAGAACAAGTAGAGCTTAGTGATTGATCATCAGAGGGGTCATAACAGAGCTCAAACGTACATCACTGTTCACACTACAAGCATTCCCTGCTATATCCACAGATATCAGGGAAGCAGTGACACCTCCAGATCTGTCCTCTTATAGGTCCCGATTCTGCAAAATATTGACTGAAGAGCCCACTTACATGCTTAAAATTAGGCATTTAATTCCCCTGCTGACTTTCAGCTATACTCAGTGAATTCAGTAAAAGGATGTTTCAAATCCATATTCTTCTGACCATTTTTATGTCAGATTTACATAGCAAGCTAGTGACTAATACAGTCCTTCCAACTCCTGAATTGGAGCACAACCAGGGATGTCACGCAGAGGAGTTCTTTCTGTCAACACAACAGCAGGGATAAAGACGTTGCCAACAGGCCTTATCCAGCCTGTTCTGCTTACAGGGCATGAGGAAAGATAGGAGCCAGCGGGTTCTCCCACAGCCCGACCAACCTTGAAGCAGAACACTTATTTGTTTCAGTGAAGAATGTGGGTTGCCACAAAACTCATATGGGATATAAATGCACTGAGAAAGAACATGGTCTTCCCAGAAGTCCTTCACAGGCTATGGCCTGCAAGATTTGCATTACTTTCCCTTGTCTTACTACGGACACCTTGCTTTGACTGAGATGCTGGAAAGACACCCCTAAAACATGAATCCAGTTGTACTACACTTCATAAATGTTGCATCCTGGGAGAAAAGACAGAGAAAAAATACTAAAGCCAGTCACAACGAGCTATACTCACTTCAGCGTCTGTGCTTTAAAGTCAAACTTGGCTCTAGCAGGTCTCATCTGAAGATTGAGAAAATCAACACATTAAAATAATAATTAGGTTTTCAACTTTCTTCTGAGGAAAAGCACTCAAATTCTTCTACAGCTAACATTAGTCTGGGGTTGAAATTAAATGCACGTATTCTGCTACAAGCATATTTGCAACTGGTACCACTGTCCAGATATGCTAGATGGGTCCTTCCCACCAGCACAAAAGTGCCAGCTTCTGGTATAATAGTAACTAGGAGCTCTAAAGAAAAGGGATTTAAAGTAGTAAACTTTTATATGTGCAAACCTTGCTGAACGCAACAACGGGGACTTTGTTTTGGCTTTGGGACCAAACTTCCCCTGACATGCGCATCAGAAGGCAATATTTCCTAGCTGGAAAAAAGCAGCAGGGTTTTATTTGATGCGGCACTTACTGGTTATTGCCTGGCCCTACTAAATCTTGCAAAAGGACCCAAATATTCTGTATCAATTGGTAGGAAAGAGACAAAGGTGAGGAGAAAGTATGAATAAATTAAGCAATCCGTCAAAAAATGTCTTCTGTGGCCATAAAACCAAAGAGGACTTGTTGGTAGCAGGCGCAGGCTTTAAAACTTGATGTATTCAGCTGATTTTTTAATGGCTCTAAAATATTCAAGTAATTTTTAAGCCATTAAGGTAATAAAGCATAAAAATTAGAAGTAGCTACATTTCCCTGGCACCAAACAATTTGAAAGCATTACATAAACAAAGAGCAGATAGATGTCCTCCGTTCACACGGAAACCACCTCCCCAATTCAGCCTCCTCTGGGTGAAACACAGCAGCAGTGAAGCACCACAGCAGCCATCCACAAGGCAGGGAATGGGCTTTGGCCAGGACAGCCGGCCTCACAACCCGCCCCAGCGCAAAGCGCCTTGGGCTCAAGGAAAAAGCCACCATCTCCTCCTTTGTCTCTTTCAGAAAGACTGATCATGTCGTACTCGGTGAAACATGCTGGGACGTACTCCAATGGTTTCTAGGAGACATTAAGCATCGTTCAAAACGAGAAGAAACAAGCTATTTCTACAAAAAACCGAGAGTCACATGGCCACGATCAACAAGACATGAAGTTTCTAAGCATAAGGCACAGACAAGACAACAACGTAGGAATATGATGCAGAGGATGTAAAATGCCTTTGATTCACTAAAAGTAGCTGATACTTAAAGACATGCATCACAGGTGTGCGCCAGCAATTCTCAGCAGGCATGCTTTAACATATGCAGCTTGGTATAGAGATATCAACTAATTTACCAGGCATAAGAGTCAAAGCAGTTCTAAATGAAGCCAGAATGGGAAAAGGGGAAGGGGGGAAAAAAACAAACAACATTCTCTGGAGAGCTAATGTCGGCCTAAAGCGTAACACTGTGAGAGGCAAATATTGCTTTGGGTCAAGCAGCAGACTGAGGTAACTAAAACAGACCTCTGACCCAGATTTCCTCTTTGCTGTATCGTCTATATTTAGGAGGTCCCCAAATCGCTCATTAGTGATAAACTGATGGTGCGTTGGAATAACCCCTGTGTGCCTTCTAGCTGCAATATCAGCTTCTTCTTGCTCACGTTTAAGCCGTCTCTGGTCCTCTAAAAGTTTCTGCCATAAAATTGCATAAAATGGGCAGTAAATCATCTAGTTTAGGGCATTTGACAGCTACCACAAACGTGACTTCAATAAAATTTCTGAGGTCCCAGCAAAAACCTGGGGCTTTACAGGAACATAACATACCAATTCTACTTGCTACACAACAACTCCTCTTTGATTTAGCAAGCGTAAGTATATATCTGTGGCATTTCTGATATCCAGCACATACAGTGGACCTGATCCAAAGCTTATGGAAGTTAACAGCGCTTTGGGTCAGGTCCTGAGAGTCTCTAAGATAAGGGGCAGATTTCTGATAATGCAGAGGGCTGATCCAAACCTCCTTTGGCCAACAAGGAGTTTCTCTCATTGACTTCCATGAGTTTTCTTGCTGGATTTTAGGGGTGAGGGGATTGTTAGCTGCTTCAAGGGAGAAGACAACAAAAATATAGTTTTACAGTGAAAAAAAAAAGAAATATTTTTTCAGCGAAAAATATAATTTTTAACATAGAAATTGGGTTTTATCATATTTCAAAGCACACACAAATATTTGAACAGAGAAGGATAATGTGCTTATTCACTGAAAATATCACTTTGTTTAATCTTCTGGTCTTTTCAGACAATGGAAATTAGCAGCTTCCTGGAAAGCAATTACTTTATAACTTCTTTAACTTAGATTTGATATAGTCAGTGCTGAAAAGACTACATAGCTTTAGTAATATTCCAGCTTATATATTTCAGTCAGCCATTTCAGAAGGGACTGTTACATTTTGTATTAAACGATTTAGGACATCATGAAGAATTCTAGTTTTCACTCAAGGAGAATTTCACATTTTCTGATAGCTTTAAATAGCTTTCATTGGCTATTCAAAACCTGAGACTCCCCACAAGAAAAATCAGTTCTGACCAGTTTGATTAATACTAACTCAAATGGCTTGCTTGGAGAGCAGTAACAACATACTCACTTACAGAACAACCGTTTCGTCTGTGAGACACTGATGTGTTGTATCACATCTTACACGTATCTCCAACCTTTATACATTCTTTATGGTCCTCATATACCATTTTTATGAAATTCAACTATCAGGTTCATTTGAAATAACAGATAAACTGAAACACACACAAATTACACAGCAAATCAGTGGCAGAGGTGTTACTAGGATTCAGACATACTAGTTCCAACTTGTTGCTCTAGCTTCCAATATATTTATTGTATGTGAAGCTGCTACTATTGTTCTCAGGCTATAAAAGAGCGCATTACCTCTTTATCATCATGGCGTCTGCGGATAATTTCTTCTGGAGTTTCCATGTAATCAACCGGTGCAAAATGCCTTGGTGATTCTGAATCTACTTTGAAACAACATAAGGAAGTTAAAATACAGATGGATTTATTTAGCATAACCAGAAAGGAAAAAAATAGGTATTTTTAAACAATTTGCTTCCATTACGGCAGCAAGAATTTTCAATTACTGTTGATCAAATTGCCAATCAAATGTTGATAATTTATCCATTTTCATTTTTTTCCCTTTTGGGCTGTACTTGTGAACAAAGATCAAAAAAAAAGGAGAAAATAAAGGTACGGGAAAGAATAAAAACATATAAGGACTTCGTGAAGAAAAGATTTGCTGCCATTAAAATAGGATTTAACATTTCATTGTTGAGAAAAGTTTAACACACACACACGCACACACAACTAGACCTTGAGAAACTGCTCCTTAAAGCAAATCATCTGGGTTTGTTTTATATTTCCAACAGTGCAAATGACATAGGACTAGAAGTATCTCATGTTGAGATTCTTGTATCCCAGGAGTTGCTTGAGAGACAAACTGCGCCTGATGTGTTTAGAAAGGCAGCGGAAATCGTTTCTCAGAAGTGCAGCTGTTAACAAGTCCTGAACATAAATTCTCAGCAAGACACGCAAAGGACGTTAGACATACTGGAAAAAAAGGAGAGTCAGGGGATGCAAAGGTGGGGAATAAAAATGCAGGGGTTGTGAAGAAAAGGGGAGGAGAAAGTAAAGCAAGAAGACAGATGAAGGGACACTGGTAAAGAACACAAAAAGCCACCTCCTAGGTGCGTGCCAAGTTCACTTTGCGGGTTGTTGTTTGTGTCCAAGCTGTGATAGGGAGCGTATGGAACAAGGTTGCCATTGTTAAAGGAATCAGGAGCACCAGCCCGGCCCATGAAGCTATCTCGGGTACATCCCCTCGTAGGGAAGTGGCTAAGCTTCTCCACAATGTCAAAGGAAGACAGGCGCTTTGGGGCTAGAGGCCTGCTTTTGAAGCACAGTCCGTGCTGAGAGTAGTGACTCTTGTCTCCTACGCTGCCCTGCACGGGGTCATGTGGGCTCTCGGGGCTGGGTGCTGATGGGGTTCCTGGGCAGTCCAGGGGTGGAGTTCTCCTGGAATGGTGGTGCAAGGGCTTTTTCAATCGGAAGGGGAGAGGGCTCATTAGGTAGACGTTTCTGGGGAGTGTGTGTCTGTCCCCATAGACATCCCCTTTGGAATCAGGGTTCCTGGAGGACTGCTGCTGCTCATGCCTTCGGATAGTAGTGAACCTGGTGTAGGAAGCTGGGCACGCGCCTTTGCATCTGTTGATTTTATATTTCTGAGGCCCATTGAGGTTGCTGTTGCTACTGCCGCTGTCATTGGATGCATTTGAGAGGAGATCTATCTCATCTGTGCAAGCTGAAAGTGTGTCCATAGGGATGGCATCACTGACATCTGAAGCTGTGTCCTCCACGTTGCTGCAGGAGTGGGAGGATTTATCTGCCAAGCTGGCAGCATCTTTTTCTTCTTGGTGGGGTTTTGGCAAATCCAGAACGGACTCTGCAGAGTAGGCAGAACTCAGACAAATTTTAGACTGAAAAGAAGTGGGGAATTTGCTTTGTCCAATGGAAAATTCAAGTGAGGGCATTGATCGGGATCTCTGGATCAGCTGCTCAAAGGCACTGATACGGGAGGAAACTGTGTCTTTGGGGATCTGCTCTGAATTCCCCTGGCTAAGACTGTGCTCCGTCCTGTCCTTTGCCTCATTCTCAAACTGAGATGCAATATCTCTCACGCTGCAGGAGGAGACTGCACCCAGATGGATCCTGGATCGGTTGATCTGGTGCATGTCTTTATACAGCATTGTAAACTCCATCCCACTCTTCCTGGAGGCAGGGAACAGGTAGCCTTTCCTGGAGTTGGTGCCATATTCCTGCAGGCTCATGGTACTGCCAGATTTGATGGCATACTCCTGCTTCGACTTCATCAGCATGTTTTCTATGCCTTCCCCTATGTCTACCATCAAAGCTTTTTTATTATCGAACAAAGTAATGGAGCTACGAAGGTTTTCGCAGCTTTGAGCTTTCTCATGAGACAGCAAGATACCCTTCTTGTCCTGCACAAGAGCAGGTGGAGCTGCTAGTTTGGGTTTGAATTTAGAAGGGAGGATTTCAGTAATGCAGGCTTTTGCAGCTGATAAGGGCTTCTTATGTTTACATGCGAGACCTAACATACCGGTATGACTAGCGTTAAAGGTTCGGCTATTAACTGAAGAGGGTGCAGTCATATGAGCATTCCCACCTTTACGATCCACTGGTAAGCATGCAGAATAAAATAAATACAACCTGTTAGCTTAAATGGTAGAAAGCTATTGACAGAGGAGAGAAAACATGCTTGGATTTCATAAAATGCACTTTAAAAAACAAGGTTCCAAAAAATAAAGGAAAGCAGGAAGACTGTGCACAACAAGCTACGCTTAAAGGAGTAGGTGAGGTGCTGCTAATGTTTCTAAAATGAGACGCATGGCCAGAAGCAGGCCTGGAGCACTTTGAAGGTACCATCCTAGAAAGTGCTGAGTATCCTCAGCTTCCAGAGAAGCTGTGGCACCATGGAGAAGGGCACCTCAACTCTGGGAAGGATCAGGGTGTTAGCAAGAATGCAGAGGCACTGACACTACAAAAATGGCTTACTACAAAGCTTGTAATTACACCTACTATGGTCTCACCACAATGCTTGCCAAACAGATTATTCCTGTGAGGGAGAAGAAAATCAAGGGCTGGTTGTGCTAGCACAAGCAGGGCTCATCAGCTGGCTTTTGCCTGCTTAGAGATTCCTCATACTAGTAATAAGCTGAGTGTTTTCCAGACAGTGTGGTTGGCCATGTTTATTTTAAAAACCAGGAAGTCAAATCAGGACATTCTTCAGGTCAGATCCAGTCTGGGTTCAGCTGTAACTACAGTTTTTTAGGTCTGTTTCTGATCTGAGTTCAAACTAAAATGTCAAAATAACCATTCAGGTTCAACTACAGTTCAGGGAACAGTAACTGTTTGAACAGATTTTTTTTGTTCAGATCTAGTTTGAGTCCTTGCCCTACAGGCCTGACATAATGCTGAAAAACAGCTGGAAGATGGAAACAGAGAGGGACCTTTTTGGTGCGATGTACTATTTTTAGGGAGAACAGCTCAGAAACCCAAATGCGTTCCTTCCCCAGTCCTCTCCCTATCTCAAGCCATTTTTAGGTTGAAATTGGCTCAGAGATACATTCCCCATCACAATTCCCTGATGGCAGTCAGGCTCTTCCTTCTTCCTAATCTTGTAGAGATGGGGGAAAGAAAGGGGGAGGAGGACGCAGCACAGACTCTCTCATAGGCTGCAGGGCTATTGCCAGGTTTGCAGTGTCCAGTGTGCCTTTGCACACCCCTCACAGGCAGACGGCTGCTCAGCCCATGGTGCCAGCTATGCAAGGGCAGCCAGGCCAGCAGGCACAGTGTGGCTTGCTGAGATACTGCGGTGGGAAATGCAGAAAAGGCAAGGAAGGGCTCTAGCGTGACAAGGATGGGTAGCAAGGCCAGGCCTGAGCAGCTCAGAAGAAGAGCATGAGGGTATGGGGAAATACCAGTACATATCTGCGGTGCTGAATGGAGGGAGCTGGTCCCTGCTGGGAAGAGGAACCTGGATCAGATAAAGGGGGCATGAAGAATATTGGCCAGTGTTGGCTGAGAGGAAGAAGAAGGGAAGATTGGGGGTGGCAAAGAAGAAGGACAGAGGAAACCTCAGTTGCCTTGAACAGGACTCCAAACCCTGCAGGAATTTGCCTGCTATCACCTGGCTTTTGATACCCTGTGCAGAATGGAGGATAGAGATTAGTGCCCTGCTGACCTACCTTTAGTGGAAGCAGAGCTAGAAGGTCGCTTAAGACCACTTAGCCCCTGCAGCGGGATATCTCCACCTTCCAGCACACTCTTGTAAATTTGCCTTTCATTCTCCAAGCCAGCAGGGTCCCCCGGTGCAAATTCTGATTCTCTCTTCACTGCATGGTAGCTGGGTGAATATGTGGAGGTGGAAAACAGTTCACAAAACAGGAAAAAGGAAGAACACCAGTGGGTTACTTCTGTTTGCTGAGAGCATTGGGAAAAGCAAGAGGAAATCACACTTATGAACCCAGGTTGGACTGAGCATAAGGAACTGATGCTTCAGGCTGGCAGAACAGCCGAATGAAGAGGTTATGAACACGTTGCAATTATATGTTCTGGGTTTTGCACTACCCTAGCATTCTCCACCTAAGGGAGCTCTCTCAGCTCAGTCCCCCAGGAAACAGGTGGCAGGAAAGCATTCCTCCTTTATTTTTCAGGTAAGAAAACAAGAGTCACAGAGCAGCTACAGCTTTCCTTACAGACACACAGAAACTCAGTGGCTAGCTGCCAGTTGATGACACATCTTGCAGCTCCCAGTCCTCTCTCCTTAAACATCAGTCATGCCAGCCTCTTGGTTACAAAGCACAGCTGCACAAGAGTCCACCTCAGCCTGCTGAGACTCCCAGTTAACATTAGAGGACAAGGCTGCCAGGGCAATTCTCTGAGCCCACCAATAAGGGTCTATGCAATGAAGCAACAGTACCATGCTACAGACACTATTCCAAGAAAATTCCCATATGCACACAGTTCTTTAGCTCAGCTTTGCTTCAGGCTTTCACTGTAGGGAGAACAAAATCCTGGGTTCTAGGGCTACCACACAGACATAAAAACAGAATGCCAGACTCTGAGATGTTTATTAAAAATAGACACAACTGTAATTTGTTAGGCCTTTGAAGATCGAAGAAATTTATTACAAATTCCTTTCCTCAGTCATGAATCTAAGCACTAGTTTGGTCCCACATCTGATTTCTAGAGTTGTTTCCTCTCTGAAAACATAATCAGCACTGCCATGGTATAACTGGCCCTTCCAGTTACAAAAGACTTGCTGAGCAATCAGGCAGACAGTGCTTTCCTATGAGCTGATTCATCCAATATCAGTTCTTGTGCATTCTCAACCAGACTCTTCAGAATAAGATACAGGCTCATATGCAAAGCTGTTCTGGGGCCAAAGTCTGGTTGCTGGAGAGTTTAAAAATTAAAAAAAATAGGTCATTTGCTGATTCACGGAAAACATTTTGAAAGCTGGTTTACCTCCTTATGTCCACTGATGATTCAAATTTAAGTGAGTGTGGAGATGCTTGTCATTATGCATGCTTATGTGAAGATAAATTTGTACATGCATCTGGTTATCTTGAATGGATGCTGTGCTTACAGGATAAAGAGAAAGCTTTGAAATACATCAGAGGACTGGTTATGGGGGTAGAATTACACAATGTCTGGATCTCAAAGAAGATTTTTGTTTCCGGACAAAGAAAATCAGATCATATGAGCGCAGACCCATAAACTGCTTTCTGATAAAATAGCTATTGAAAAACAACACTAAAGAGAAGGGTAATACTGTCACTTTTTCAAATTAGGCAATGCTCCCAGGGGAGCAAGAGTCAGAGCCATAGCTACAGAGCTATTTTGTCTTCTGTGAGTTATCCCAGTGCCTCTATCTGTCAGGTTCCTGAGGAAATTTGACCAGTTGCCGCAGAGGATAACGACTCCCCTGAGAGGTAGAAGTATTTTACCCTTATTAAAAACCAAAGGGTTCAAATGATCCTCTTTTGAGCAAACACCTAAGGGAGCAAGAGAAGGCATCTGGCAGAGCACCATCACTGGTTGCTCCCTCATCAGGGCCAGCCAGTACTATGTGAGAGTAAGGTAGTCTGCAGAAGGCCTGAATCAGGTGAGCAAACGGAAGAGCAGCATTGCAGAAAAGACAACAAACTCCATGGATCTTTTCTCCCTATTCTCCACAGGCTGGAAAGGGAAGAATACGTGAATCCACTGGGCCCCATTTGCCCTCTCCCATTTCCAGGCTACTCAGGTTGCTTCCCTTCCTCTAGCACAGATGCTGGCACTACTGCAAGCTGAGGGTGGTGTCAGAAACAGCACAGGCAGTGCAGGAAACCTCATTTGCTAAGAGATCAGTCTATGCACATGGAAGATGCTTTTCAGAAGAGAATGGTGCTCTGTGTGCTGAAAAGCAAAGATGACACTGATTTTCTATTCGTTAACGTAGATGACAATGTAATACACATATGTCAGATCTCTTTTATCTGGAGGATAGTTCTCCTGACATGATCTACAAACTGTAATCCTGCATGTACAGATAGAGCCTGCAAGGCTCCATCCAGCTCCTACAGCTTTGGGCTAACAGTCTTTGGTGGGAAATAGGATGGGCTTCAGCAGATGACCTCCACCAAGAGGAGCAAACCTGGCCTACTTGGTAAAAATAAGATTCACAAGGTTTGTAACTCTTTTAGGACAATCAGGAATTAGGATTCTTATGCTAAACTTTTAGATTTCTTTTTATTATTTTGCTCTCTTCCCACCAAAACTAAAATGTCATAGGAGCATCTGATTATAGGAATGAGACAACCAACAAATAAGAATAGTGCAAGTTTTCCTGCAAAATGAAAACAGACAGAAGAGAACGGAGTCGCAATAGGCCTTTAGGGAAAACCACGAGGGGAGGCAAACACATGTGAGTTTAATGGACAGCTGGAGGAGAACATGCTTTTCCTAACAACGCACTCCTGCAGAGGGGATCACTGTACCTAGGCGGAACATTACGTGTCCAGTCCAATTAAAGGGAACAGCATGTTCACAGCAGGAGCTCTACAGCACCTGTAACTCAGCACAGCTCAGAATCTGGCCCCAGATCTTTTTTTTTCTTCAAAATAAACTATCTCCACATACAACATGTTCAGAGTATACTGCTTATTACATATTCCTCCACAAAAGCAGCACCACATTACATTTTTGAGAATATTGCTATTACTACTGCTCTTTTCTTCCTGGAAGCTAGACTATTGTTGCCTTTCATTAACAAGGATCCTTCTGACCTAGTGTGCATAACTGGGAACCTCAAACATGATCTACATTTTTAATTTATCATACCTGAGTAAGAGAAACAATCTCAGTTCTTTTCAAGCAGTAAAGTTACTTGCATGAAGGTAGAGTCAATTTATAAACTTCATCAAAAAGGAGTTAAAGTAATGTTTGTTTCTAAAAAAGTTGCTGTCTAGCACAATCAGCAATTCTTACCTAGCCAGTGCAGTCATTCATGTAATCACTTCAAATTTTACTCAAGACCAAAGAGCATACACAGTATTTGAGTCCAGCTAAAGCGCAGACGTAAGTCTTGTGATACATGCATCTGTTTATACGCCTCACCGAAAAAAAAAAAGCCAACCCTTTTCCAGCATCCGAAATCCTGTCCTACATACCCTTAGACTGCAAAAATTATATCAAAAGCAATTTGAAAACTTACTAGGGAGAATGGTCTGTAGAAGTTTCCAAAGGAGTAACACCTGCTGTATTCTGCAAAAGTCCAAACAAAGGAGTCATTGATACACACTTACATGTGAGGAGAAAGAAAAAGTCTTGCATAAGTAATTTTCCATCTATTGCTAGAATATTAGCTTTTGGAAGACATTGAGATTTAAGTCTAAATGCAATCTAAGCTGTCAATGTCTCTGCAGAAAAGCGACAATTTTCTTGAGCTCCTTCAGGGCAGTGACAGGTTTTAGCACAGCCAATGCCTTTCACTTCACTTATTTTTTGTCTGCAAATGAGTCATTGAGAATAAAGCCAAAAGCAAGAAGAGATAACCAGGTGGGCCATGACCAGGAGACACATGCTTATAATTATTTCCCCAAGCTTTTCCCCCAACCGGTCACTGCTCCCCTTTGCTTTAAAGGTATATTACATTTCTGCAGCACAATACATTCCTCAGCGTTCAAATAAATATCATAGCACTAACAAGAAAAGCAATCTTTCAGTCCAGTTTCCTTACTTAAGAGAAGCAATGCCAGCTGCACAGGTTCAATAGCAAAAGCCAGTTCTCATCCGCTTGCTTTAAATCCATCTAACACTTCTTAGGCACATTATTCAAAAAACTGAAGGCAATTTGGGAAGAAATGCTATATTTGGTCTCCCCTTTCTATCTGAGGATTCCTATGCAGGAAGAAAAATCAAATCTTGGGTTGGAAAAAGTAGCTTTTTCAAGTCCTGGTGAAACACCAGAGTATTTAAAAAAAAAAAAAAAAAAAAAAAAAAAAAAAAAAAAAAAAAAAAAAAAAAAAAAAAAGGAGAGAGAGAAAAATTGGCATGTTACCAAATTAATCTACCATTTCATGGTTTGAGTCCTGCTGACCCTCAGAACAGCAGCAGTGGCCGACATGCCCTAGAAGGCCACGGTAAGGTGCAGCTTAAGGAAAATTGTAAAATCTCTTGCAAATATCCAAATCTTGGGCAGGCGTAAGCTCCTAACAGAGAGCAGGGCTTGTATGAAGGCAGGGTAGATGGCAACACGCTTGAAAGGCACGAGACGATGACGTGACGCCAACCAAGAATTTTAAGCTGATTGCTGCTGCCTATTCATGTGAAAAACGGAGAGGGGTTTTTGCAGACACAGAACTCAAAACAAACCCTAAGAGGAGGGACAGGGTGGGGGGAGAGGTTGAAAGGGAGCAGGGGAGAAAGGGACTCACTGTATCTGAAATGGATTTCAAGCCGGATTCTCAGCATCACGTTCTATTATTTCTGACAGCTACACAGCAAGCCATGCAGTCAGAACGGTCAGAACCATTATTTATCCCAACCTCATTTAATAATTATCCAGCAGTGAATAGATTAGAGCAGAGAGTTTGGAAACAGGGATTGGCAGCATGAAAAGAATAGGAAATACCTTCTGTAGCTTTTTATCTGGTGCTTTATAAAGCTTCTCCATTTTTTCTAAATCTGCCTCTAACTCAGTCTGGTAGAGGTAGAGGTCTTTTTCTAGATCAGTCTGGTTAAAGAAGGAGAAGAAGAATGGGAAAATAATGCTTAGGGTTAAGGGAAACCACAGGAATGTTAATTTTGAAAAAAAAATAGCCTTTTTAATTGAAAAAAATAGACAAAGATGGTATGGACAATACACAGAAATTCACTAGTAATTAATCAATTGTGTTTCAATCATTACAGAGGCAACTGCTTTAAGCATTCAACATTTAAGATCAAGAGATGCACAGGCCTGCTAAAATCTAATTCTACCAACCTAAAGTTATAAAACCCAGCTGTAAAAAAGAAATACCGTAACAATATGCAATATGCTGTTAGTATAATTATCACTGCAGGTCAAGACAGCAAAATCACCACTCTAAACTATGGCTGATTGTGCTTTAAGAATTATTAAATCAATTTACTAGTTACTTAATTGTTAGGCTAATGAGCTCAAGCCCAATTAAAAAAATCACTCACAAGCACACAAAACCCAAGCAATGCTACAAAAATATATCCACACACACATACATATATACTAGATGCTGTAGTACAACGTACGCAAGACAGAATTACCTTTCTATCCTCTCTAGTAAGGATAGAGCAATCTCCAGGAGTATAATCCCAAATCTTTTTTGGAGGCTGATGGAAAGCAGAGGAAGGAAATGAGGAAATGAAGATAAGGAAAGACATCACAAAGAATATGGAAACTGGATTAGAACAGAGGGAGGATACAACAGGGGGATTGCATCAACACTGAAAAAGATTAAAAAAAAGAGAGAGAGAGAAAGAGGGATAAATCTGCTATAGCACAAATACCAAGAGATCATGGGAGGTAAAAGGGAGCATGCATGCAGTCTGGGAGGGGCTATTCTCAACACTGTTCAAGGACATATTTTTGCAAGGTGCTCTTACGGATTTTACACTCTCTAGAGGGAGCCCACAGCTGGTGGTTAAAGCATTTTTAACACAACAAAATAAAAAAATGAGGGTGAAAAACCACAGTCAGAAAAAGCATTTGCTTTGCTCATTCTTCTTTTCAAAAGGAAAGGATAAAACAAGGGCCTTTCATAAAGAAAAGGGAGACAGCTTTCCCACCCCCAGCAGACTATGAATACATACCATGTGAACAAATGTCTGAATTTCCAGTGTTGGCATTGTGGGGCAATGAGAATGCAGAGTTGTTATTTTTTATTTCATTGCTTTGGAGGGGTTGTTCGTGGGGGAGCTTGGTGGAGGGGGTGGGACACAGGGAACTTTGGGAACTAGCTGTTTAAAATTCAACCTACACATGAAGACTCAGATTTCTAATTAAGATTTTACTGTTTTATACATGTGTAAATAGCAGGGAGAACCGTTCAAAGTGAGAGACTTTTTCCTGGTATTCCTATCCAAATAATGCCATGCTAATAGTCTCATCTCAACAGAAATGCTCCTTACTGATATGCTCAAGGAGATTTTATTCCTGTGAAATCCAAATACATTTGCACTTTATGGTAGATGGTCCTGCAGAAATTCAGATTTGAGATTTGGAGGGAGGAACTGGAAAGGGAGGAAGCAAGAAGGCAGAGCATGCACTCCTTTTCCCAGCCCCCTCCTTCTCCACTTAGAGCAAATTGCTCACTCAGTGCTGTCTCAGAAGGGGCTGGGAGAAGATGCCCCATGAGTGTGCCTCTGCAATCAGAGCGAAAAGCAACTGAACAGCAGCCTGACTGAAGGTCAAGTTCTATGGATGGCCTTCATGGCACTGCGGGGTCTGGAGGAAGGAGGGAAGGAAGAAAGGAAAAAGAGCGAGCATGTGGGGACTCAGTCTCAGCAGCACACTGAAAAAGCATCCATGCTGCAGAGACCAAACCTAGAATCTCCCTGAAACAACTGGATGTTTGTCTGCAGGGCACACGCACATCCACGCAGCTGCCTAGAAAGGGTTGTGTGATGCTGAGCCAGCAGTGTCACTTCATCCACCCTAGGCTGGCACCTGCGCTCTCCTCAACAGAAAGCCACATTCTGGACTTTATAGTGTGTTTGGAGAGCACCAGCCACAAGCTTATAAAACTCCTGTGCTCCCTCTTACCAAGGATGTTTCCTGGCCATGTCATGTAACTGCAAATAAAGTCACAAAGCATGGGAAATCAGGCCTGTAAAGGTACACATTTTTTGCAGTGCTGGGGTGGGGGGAAGAAGCTGGCCAAACAGAATTTCTGAAAATCCCAGGCCCTGGTAAACACAAATGAAAATGCTTTGGTTATACACAGGCCTTAGTCATAAGCTGGTCACAAAATTCTGGAGTGAGCACTACAGCAAAGACAAGAGTCTCTTTTGGCTCTGGTGACTCAGCTCAGACGGAGCTTTGCTGAATTTCTGTCAGATTCCAGCAAGGGGCAGCGCTCTCTCAAACTCTGAGATGGCACCTTCAGCTCCAGTGCCTGGCATAATGTCAAAGCACAACACCCCTAACACCATACTAACAGGCTGACATAGCTCATGGGGGACCATGCTTGCATGGCTTTGAGCTAGAGGAAGGTGACATGGGAAACCATTTCAAGGTAATTAGTAAGAAAGCAGCCCTTAACATTAGTGCCTTGAACATGGTGGGGAACTTGCTACCAGAACAGAAGCTCTGTTGGACAAGAATTGGATTGCTAATGCAGTCTGAGACATCCTCTTCTGAAGAAAGGCCAAGGCTGCACGATGAAAGCACAAACACTTCTAAGTGTTACATATATCCTCACTTCTAGACAGGCCTGAGGGCATAAATGTTCTTTTTCCTCTGACCCATGAACCAATACCTTACACTAACTCAAAGGAACGTCATCCTGGAGATGACAAACCTTCATCCCTTGCAAGGGTATGCGACTATTACATGGGAGCAAGAGAGAGATAGGTTTCTTCTCACTTTGTGGAAACCATAAACTGTGATGACTTGTGGAAAGCTAAACTGTTTGGATGATATTTCTTTACAGTCTCAGTGACGTAGGATAGGATTCACCTTACCTGACTTTTGCTGCCTATAAGCTACAGGTATCTAACCTCAAACATTTTCATAGCTCCTTTTTTAGCTTGGAATAGAAGGCCCATAGCTAAAAGCATAGCGGACTATGACAAATGGGGATTACCTGGCCTCTGAACACAACTGTTTTCCAGCAAAAATTATGCAGTTCAGCTGATGCGCTCAGACTGGGCAACTGACTTTAGGCAGCTACATTCAGTGCAGAGGAATTTTGTCACTTCCGCAAGAAAAGAGAGCAAAGTTCAGTTTTAAGGGAAAACTGCCCTCTGGTGTCCATGTGCAACTGCCTTTGAAGCCTGTGAAGATAGTACTGAGCTCTAAAATATACTTCTGTTTTGCTGTACATGTAAGCAAACCTGAGCAATGCTCAAAAAATTTTTGCAAGGGCATTTGACAGTTGACCTCAAGGGGAAGGAGGAAACAGCCACTACACTGAATCAGTAAGAAGCTGGTATCAACACACTGGTGCAATAAAAGTAGGTAACAGTATTTAATAATGAAGTTAATAGTGTTTAACTAGTGCGAACCGGGCCATAAAATGCTACAGAAGTCCCTCAGAACATTTTCTTTCAGTAGCTTTGTCCACGGATGTGTTCCTCTCTCAAAACGTTCTCTGTCCTACCAAATAGGTAAGCTTTGATTTCTCAGTCTGGAAGGAGATGAAGCAAGGTGTCTTTCACACACACAGCAATGTAGCTGCATTTGAAAAGAAAGTATGCTGCTCTCAGACTCTTCTCTTGATATTTCAGGGAATGGCCTGGGCTATTTAACACAGACTGAGGCACTTTATTCAGGTGATGGGCAGTTACAGGCATAAGGGAAGGAGCAGGAAATAAGGTCATGATCAGTTTAAAGATAACTGGAAATTACTGACCTACAGTTTACAAGCCAAAGGCAGGAAGAAACGAGTAATCCCCCTTGGTGTAAAGCTACCTAGCAGGGAAAGTAGCAGCTACCCTGGACCTTGTTAGGAAGGGAGAGAACAAGTGTTCTGAAAGAGCAATTTCATTAATGAGAACAGGGCATTACTGCCACCATTAACAACAAAAAGGCAATCTGAACTACGGTGTGTGAAAAATACTGCCTTGTTGGTCCATTTGGCTGTAAGGTTGGGAAAGTTTGTAAATGGCTTCACGGAACAGTGCTTTGCCTCAGCACCAGGACTAAGTTATGAACAATTACATTTTAAATTGAGTAGGGCAGCTAGTTCCAGGTTTAGGGCTTAGCAGAGAGATGTGACAATCATTAAAAAAGGGAGGATGACTTTATTGGTCATTGCAGCTATCAAACTTACCGGTTTCCCAAACTCCAATTCCGAAAAGAATTTATACCAAGGTTCATTCTTTAAATCTATCTCTTCTGGGCTTATATCCCGAGTCTAAAGGAATTGGTGACAGGGGAATGGAAGAAAGAGAAGTATAACATTATGCAAAGAATACACAGAAAAGGGACTGTTAGAGATGCAGACTCCATGGTTTCCATTTTGAAATGTGTATATTTAGCTTTATAATTTGGAACTTCTACAGCATCTCTCCCACAATGGTCATAAACGGCTTTGCTAACATCAGTTAAGCCTAACAGCATCATTGTGAGAGACATGAATATGGATGGATTCCATTTTATAGACCAGGAGATCCACGCAAAAAGAGATAATGCAGCTTGCCCAGTATCATGGGGAAGCTCAGTGGAAGAGCTGGGAATCAATCAGTTCCCCAGTCATACTGGTAGCCACTTTCACTGCAAAGGTACAAAGCTGCACATATTTTTTAAACTTTCGTTTAATCCTTAATTGGCCAAAAAAGAGATTTTTTTTTCAGATGTATTTTATGAGACCTGAATCAAATACTGCAAAATACTGCATCTTTAACAGCACATGAATATGTGAGAAACCCTGATCTATACACTGCAAACAGAGTGAAAGGTGGTTTTCTAAATCAAAGGGGACACAATCAGAAAGAGTGCATTCCTGAAAGACCTCTGAAGGGATGGATACAGAGACAATATAATTTGTTTCTTCACAAATAAATGTTAGAGAATCAGACAAAACTAAAATGAAGGAAAACCAGACAGGACAGATAACAGTACAGTTGAAAAGAAAATTCAATTTTGTTCATAGTATCTGTTTTATGAAACAAAAATAGTTGAAACAGTTGCAGCTGTTTAGTAACACGACCAGTGACGTAGATGTAAGAGAATAAAGTCCATTGCTCGGTTTTATGAGATGCCACTCCCCAAAGGATATCTAACTCTTGTATTTCAATGTACCTAGCCCTAGACATAATGGATCTCAGTATACTAGAAATATTAATATGTTAGGTCCAACGTGCCAGTGAGAACCCAACTGCCTCATCTCAACATGTGATGAGCCACACAGAGACTAAGGGCCACCAACATAAGTGTCTATGCAAATCTTAGTGGGATGGGACTATCGAGGCAAGGGAGAAGGAGGGACTTCCCAACAGCCCCAGGCTTTACCAGGTGCCCTTAGAGTCTGCCACACAAAAAAAACTCCAGCAAAAAGGCTCAAAGTTGATGCTTGAAAAGGGGAAATGCTTAGGTCTGAAAGATAAATGGTTACCATCACGTTTGATCTCTAAGGGCCTAGAGAAATAATCAGACATTTCTCAAAGGCAGAGTAGAAACAATGTCTCCATTTCTTCTTCATTGCCTTCGGACTAAAATTACTCATCTCATCATGCCACTGTAGTTTGCTGAAGATAACAAAAAGCCCTCTGACGTCAGTGAGAGGCTCCTCTTTGCTCTGGTTTTAGATCAGGCTCCTGATAGTCACAACTCTGGGTGTGACTGCCAAGAGATACAAGAACTAGTCACTACACACTGTATTACTGTGGTATCTAATTATATTGATAAAGACCATGAAGCCACTATTTCCAGACTTTTCTTCCATGTCTGTGATCTATGATACGGAATTAAAGCTCAAAACGCAACACCGAAAGTAACAGAGCTATCATGTCCTCTGATCTTTGATGAACTCTGTAGGGCTTTTCTCAATTATACTGGTCATGCCACTGCTTGTGGTTTTTTGACTCTGATTCAACAGTTGAGTTATGTACCTGATGAAGTCTGAACATGTGAATAGTACCACTAGTTATGTCAGACCTTTCAAAAAGGCTTGAGTGTACTGACAAAGCAGGTCTTTTGCCACAAGGTTTAATCCTGTTTGTTTTCTGTGAGACAAAATTGCCACTGAAATCATCAGAAATCTTGCTCCAGGAGGGATGGCAGGACTGGAGCTGTGATACTGTGTTCAAACCATTCCTCAATGGCATTTCTCTACTGAGCTGAGCCAATGTCCAGTGAAATCAGTTATGCAGGTGTGAAAGGAATTTGGTTGCATGATCTTTAAAAAGTCATGGACTTTGGTTGTACTTGGAGCAAAAGAAAACCCACTAAAACACTAAGCACAAACACCATGTCCCAGATCAGACTTGATTCTATATTTCTATTGATTTAACTTTCTGTTCACTCTTGTGTTTCAGTAAAAATCCAAGAGTTATGTTTTTCACGACCACTCCTCTACTACTGCATGACCAGCTCTACGTCAGAGCTGTTTATGCAGAGAGTCCACTTTGTACTCTGAATCTCACAGTCAGCTAGCGCTTCAGACTGAACCCTCCAAATAAATGTTGATATAGAACAATTACATTTTTAGGTATCAAACTTGTTATTCAGTAATAACCTCACTCAGTATTTTTGAGCACTTAACAGTGTCACACTCGTACCGCTGAAGAACGTTTCAAATGAGCTCTGGTGACTTACGCAGAACTGGTTGAGGAGGCTAGCACTGTCTCTCTGCTCTGCCCTTTGCCAAGCATCCTCAGCCAAGCCTGCAGAAGGGGACTTTTGTATGACCCCACCTGTTACAATTCACAGCACTACTTATTAACTCTAATTGAAATTGGTGACAGCTCAGTTAATACTCCAGACCATCACAGTAGGTGTGGAGCCAGCTCATATTCAATTCTTCAGCCCTGCCAGGGAAGTGGTGAGCACCAGCAGAGGAACAGGGCAACTGAGGGGAGATCGCATCTCCTAAAGCACCCCAGCAGGCATCTCCAGGGCACAATACTGATACTTCAAAAAAACTAGTTGTTATGTGTTTAAAGCCAATGACATAAAAGGAATAGAAATAGAAACTGAACCCGCCTACTTTGTTGCATAATGCCTTCCTACATCATCAACTAGTGCTGTGTCCTAGATAAACTACAGCTGGTAAACCAGCTGCTGAACAGGTCACAGTGTTAAACATGGATTAAAAACTAGGGTTAGTGATCCATACTTAACACAGAAAACAACACATCAAAAAAGAAAAAAGCCTCTCAGTCCCCCTGGACCTTGCTCTATAGAGAACAACAATGTTAAAAAGTTATGCAAAACAGTTTCAAAACAAAATACACAGGAAATACACAGCAATGTAAGTATAAAGAATCCTATTGGAATGGAACTGGACCAGCACTTGGGGAATGCACTACAACCACAGGATCAAGCCACAGACTAGGATAAAACAACATTACCATCTTTTCATTGTTCAGAACCGAAGACTTTCCTGGCTGATAGTCATAAATGCTCCTGGGCTCTGCACGATATTTTCTAGTGTCCACCTTCTTGTCTGGAGGCTCCCAGTCATTCCTGAGGAAAGAAAAACCAATTAGCTGAAAACATGGTGGTTTCCATGGAGACAAGCACTTTCCTTTGACAGGCGCCCTCCCCTGTTAATCCTGGTTTAATCAGGGAACTTTTTTTAATCTAAGAAGGAAGCCTGCTGCAAGAAGAACTGGTCAGATAGGACTCTGAGCATATATTTGTTTATTTATAGCAGGCAGAGTTTGACATGGCTCAGCTGCTGAAACCACGGAAAGAGACAGAGGGGGGTTTCTCCAAGTACATTTAATGAACTGCCAAACCTCTGTATCTTTCACTATTGGAAACAGCTTGGCAATGGGCTTCAGCTAAGCGCACAAATGCCAACATGTCCAAACTTTGAGCTGAACCTAGAGTAAGTTTCTTCATTTTGGCCAAGCCATTGATTATCTGAGTATTGAGAAGCAGCTACAACTGATCTAGACTCTGGGGGCACTCCTTACTTTCTAATGCTGGGTGAGGTCCAAGAGGTGATCTTTACTAGAGATGTGAACCAATTAGCTCAGACTAATATATATAAAAATGGCTAAGAACAGTCCACTAAATCCAAAATGGTATAATTTTGTGCTATGTCCACATGGGCACTGTTCAGACAGTATTAGTCACAAAGCATTCAGGGTCCATATCCTGTAATGTCCAATTCCTCCCTAAAAGGTAGTATATTCAAACATGTTGAGTAGAACAATCAATACTTGTGAAAAAGCCCAGAAATCAGGTAATTTAACATTGCCTATACCCATGCTGGTAACTAATTCTGAACTTGCAGTTAATACATTCTGCCTTGATTAGTACTGGTGTGTGGATCTATCTCACCTAGCATTCACCATCCAAAAGCGAGGCACCTAACTTGCACTGCTACATCAGGCCTTCTCCCACTTACCCTACTGACCTGGTATGGGATAAGAACTGCCCACTGAGATGGCTAGCCAGCCTTCTCCACTGGCTTTGGAGGGACACAGATGGTTAATACTTCTGCTGCTTAGAACTAACTTGACTGCATAAGATTCCAACCACAGAGAAACATCTCCTTGGTGAAACATTGTTTATTTATCACTAAATAACAGGAAGAACAAATTACTCTAATCCTTTCACTCACAAAAGTTTTCTCAGAGGGCCAGAGTATTATGTCTTCAATTGCTATGCAGGGAAGAGCTGTTTTCTCAGCAAACTTGTTCTCCTGATCTGGTGGCCAGAGGTGCTCACTGAACTGGCAATCTCAAAGTTCATTTGAGGCAATAAGTGCAACACATAAGAGGAGTTGGAAATTGAAGAAGGGAGGAGTAGTTTAAAAGCTAGGAGAACTGAGCAGTACATAAGATATTCATTGCTATTCCACTTTCCCTCCATTTGGTAAATGCATTCATTACTTTTACAAAGAAGTTTAAAATACATGGTAACAAACAAAGCAAAAAAACAGCAGGGAAGTAAACTTGAAAGATAAAAATTAATATAGCTAACTAGAACCTACTTCCAATAAAGTCCATGTTGATGGTTCTCAAGGATGGACAATGGAAAAAAACTTCTATCAAGGCTCAAGCTAAACCCAGATTCTCCTTCTCCATAATTATTTGTATTTGCTTGTATTCTAAGGTGCCTTCATGGTGCCACAATGAGCTGAGAGCTTCCACTGTGCCTCTGCTGTGGTAGGCACTGTACAGACATGACACACAGTGGACACTGCTCACTCTAGGCAGGAAACTAGCTATGTGACAGAGGGGGTGATACCTGCTGAAAAAGACTGACACAACAGGGGTTTGGTCTGTGACAGTGAAGGAACTCACTGGTGCCTACTAGAAGTTAGTTAAATTATATCTCCACATCTCCCCAAAAAGTTCAGCTTGAGCCATGAACCTAAATTTTGCATCTTTGTCCCCTTGTTGCAAACCTAAATTTTGCTTTTTTGTCCCCTTCCCAATTCACAGCTTGAAGAGATTCTTCCAATACTGATCCAAAATAGATCTTGATTCACATCACCTTTCTGGGCTTGACTTCAGCGACGAAGTACGGGTTGGCAGTGGCAAAGTAGCAGACCTCTTAACAACCTTTTCTGAGTCGATATTGTCCATCTCACTCCTGGAGCGAGGAACTGAAGGCTGGGCTCTTGCTGCAAGGTAAGTTAAACACAGAAATGTTGGTAAATTGGATAGGAGGCTGATAAAAACATTCTTTATGTATCCTTTTCATCTGAGAGATCGCACAAGAAATGTGAGCTACTTACTGTCCTCAGAATAGGAATAACGAGGAGAGTATGAATCGGAATCTTCATCTGAAAGACAAAAGTATTTTGCAAGTGAGTTGAAAAAGCCCCAAAGAATGAACACTAGAGACTTCTCTTGTTTCTTCTGCTAATACATTGGCCATAAATTCAGAGAAATACATTTAATACTTACAACAGAGAGAGGATCCTAAAAAAGAAAATTCAAATGAGGTTTAAATTGTATTTAAAAATAATTCTTAGAATACACATAAATATTAATCTAGTACCTGCACTAACACCTTTCCCTGGGCTCTCAAAGCACTTTAAAAAACAATCACTTTTTATTATAAAACTCCTCTGCAGCAAGTGTTATTAGATTTGCTTTATCAAAAGCTGAAAGATAAATTGAGTACTAAAAGCCAAAGTACAAGCCTAAAATAACCTACTAGGTGCTAGACACAATAATATAGCTGAGAAGTCCTGCTTCCAATCACAGATGATAATCACTGGGCCTTCTTCTCTGTAATAAACACGTTAACCCACTCAGATTCTCTTTTAAGTGCAGATAATGTTCCTGGCATGAAACACACGTGAATACTTGCACCAAGAGCCTCTTCTTGTTCTGAAGAGTTTAGATTTTAAATAGGAAAGATATGTCTACAGAATGCAGTGGTGATACTCAAGCAGCTCAAAAACAGCTAGCAATGATACAAGTGTAACTGAGTGGTATGGCCTGGACTCCAAGTTAATTAACTTTCCCTCATTGATTGTGAAAGTGTGGCACTGCATGAACAAGCTATATTGTTTCTAAGATCCAACTGATGCCTTGTGCTATGGAATTATTCACTACCTCATTCAAAGCTAACGTGGTACGGCATTGCACAGGGCAGACATGCCCCCAAATCAGGGTGGCAGGCTGAAAGCATTACCACCCAATTCACAGATGATGGCCACAGAGATTTGTGACTTGACCCAAGTCTGTGAAGGAAACTGAAAATCTCTGTGAAGAAACAACTGAAGTTCCAGGCATAAAAAGACAGAAAAACAAAATAGGTAAAGAAACCTGAAGGAAAAAAAAACAGACTGAAGTGTTACATGAACTTAGTGATATCAATCAACCACTGAAAAAAATCTCAGCTTCTCTCTGAAGGACATCAGTGAGCTATTGTACACATTCTCCTCTGCTGGAACAAAAACATGTGGGGGATAACACAGCTAACCTGAACTCATGACTTTAAACAAGCCTTTCAAAAAGGCTCAAAGACGACAACTTCTCTTAACCTTCTGCTCAATTCTCTTGCTGAAAGAATCGGAAGGTTTTAAATTCCAAACACATAGTTATTGACTCTCTTGTGCTTATTATAGTCTTTAGGCTAAATAATAGCAATTTTCAGGCCAACATCCACATTTTAGACCCAAATGACAGAAAATGAACAATTACACATTTTGTGTTATTACACTGAACTGTTGAGAAAATTGACAGGCATTCCTGTATAAAAGATGGGAGTTTTTTTAGATAGTACAGTATTTGGTATATCACAAAACTGTCTCTACAAATGGGGTATGTCCCTACAAATACAGATGAACAAAAGTCTAAAACTATCTTCACAGCCATTCATGTCTCATAGTATTTTTTTTAGTGTAGGTGAAAAAATTAAAAAAAAATGATTTACTTACTTGAAGGAAAATGTCTATATTCATTACAACTCATCATTCAGACAAGAGTATCATATAGGAAAAAAAAACTTAGGCTTCAGGTGTTAGTTTCCAAATGCAAATATCCTAATACCTACAATAACAAAGGACATGTATAATGTTTTGTCCCTTCAAGTAACTTACGAAGGAGAGTGTCTATATTTCTTCCCATTTTGCAGCAGAGAATACTGAAACAGAAATCTGGAATGACTCAATAAAGATTGAAGAGTAAATCAGAGATGAACCTTAAAAAGATATCTTAGCTCTCAGATTTGCATTCCATCTATAAGAACTTCCTCAATGGAGCCGAGAATCACAGATTCATAGTGTCTAAATTTGATTCCTTTTGTGAGATGAGGCAGATCCTTTGTAGCTCCTAGAGAATCTGCAAAAATGTCATTTTTCTTTAAGAGTTGGCCCAAATCTCTAAATCTCAATATCCTTAGACTCCACAGATATTTTAGAGAGAAGTCCAAATATTAATGTTTCTAGGAGATCCTATGTATTAATCAAAAGCAAAAAAACTCTCATTTTTGGATTGTGTAAGATTTGAAACTTGAACCCATCTCTGTACAAACTCTTTGTGACTGGATATATGGCTTTGAAGGGTCTTCAAAACATTAAGCATGGACTCCAATCCATCTGCATCATCAAATATTTTGGATTCCTTACCAAGGAAAGAATCCAAGCAGATATTAGAGACTAAAACATTTCCCAGTGTAGTGAGAATAGAGAACAAGTGTTTGGTCCAATAAAATTTCAAATAGCTAAAAACAACATACTACATTCATCTGCATATGTGTAAATGCACAGGAGATATTTAAGGGAAACCAGGCTCCTAATGTATTAACATCATTGGTTAATTGCAAACCACATTAGTTCAGACAAGACTAAAATGGATTCAAAAACTTCATTATGAACAAGAAAACTGAATCATTATAAGCAACTTCTTTATCAACCAGTTAACTGAGGCTTTTTGTGTCTCTCACATTCATACCCACACACCATTCTGCCAACAGAAAATAATTTAAATTGCATCTGTGATTTGCCAGCAGGACTCTTCACCTTCCAGTTTCACTAAGAAATGAGCAAATATCTTAGATACTATATAATAGCATTACACGTCCATTTTAACAGTGAACTGTCTTCCGGAGCATCTCAGCTGGAATCCATATTGTATGTTTTCCTTCACAGTACCCATCAGATGTTTAACATAAGCACCAAAACAGTTAATTTATAGTCTCACCAGGGATGGCTTGAGGCACAGGTTAAGTAGGCAAGTTTGTAAATTGTAGTATCAAAAGTAGTACCAACAGACCAAAAGCAGCTTCCCAAACAGGAAGCTTCTCTCTGTCCAGTGTGTGCAGCAGAGTCCAATGTTTCTCATACGCAAATGCTTTCATGCATATGCATATCTGCACACAGTTATAAGATTATCATTGCAGTAGATACTTCTTCACTGTCCCTGAAATACGAATGCAAAAGATTCTGGATTGTACTTGAAGTTTAAACGAATTTGCTAAGCACATGAGGAGGGTAAAGTGAAAGAACGATGGTGTTATTTCAGGTTGTAAATAAGGCGTGCTGACAAGATTGTCAAATTCTGTCCTTGCCTAGATATGGCAGTGCACCCAAGGCCAACCCTGAACGTATGTTACCAAGCTACATTTATTCTAAAAGATTACATTGAGGGACAGATCCAAAACCCACTGAAGCAAGCAACCATTTCTCCAATAGACTTCTGTGGCATTTTGGGTCTGGTCCTAATTCTGTGTTAATAGTCAAAACCAGAAGTGAATTATTTAAGAAATGTATTGATCTAAAAGTGGGGCAGGAGAAATCTCACTTTAACCATGTCTTTATGTGTAAGTCAGCATTGTAGGCATGTTAAGTAATCACTGCACATGCATGGCTAAACACAACTGATTAAGCACATAAGATCAAGCAGACTCCAGGACTGTAGCATTAGTCAAAGTCTAGTCAAAAAGCTAGAGAAGCACTGCAAAGCCAGAAAGGCATCACACAGTCAAGACAGCAAATCATTAGGATTTAAACTGCAGCAAATCATTAGGAGGCAGCATAATGCTCAGCAACTAGAAAAAACTCCAGGAAGAAAATAAACGGACAAGGCAGCATTTGTGCAGAATAGTATATATGGTCCTTGATTATTACCTTCAGAGATAGGACTAGGAGTAGACGCAGGAAACTGGTATGTAGGAGAATAAGGATTGTCTTCTGCAGCAGAGAAAAGCAGGGGATTTTGAGACTATCCACAGTGAAGTGGAGGTACTGTTTCATACCCCAATTTCCTATCACCATATGATTTTATTACCTACTTTAATCATACTACAGTAAATGGCATCATACTTTAAAATAGATTAATGGATTAGAAAAAAATATTTTATACATTATACAAGAAGGTATACTGGGGTAACTGAATTCCCAGTCAGCATAATAAAAACAGATAATGGAAATCTAGAACCTGAATCTAGTTAATACTATAGTGCTATAGTACAGTTAACTCAAAGCACAAGACAACAGATACTCTGACTAAGCTTCTGATACCTTCAGGTTTTTGCTGGATTTCAGGAAGTTCAGGAAATACATACGTAGGGCAATAAGGATTTTCTTCAGGAGTATCTAAGCAGAGGAACATGATTTGAAAAAAGAACAGAGAGTAAAGATTTAAAGGGGAAAAAGGACGAGACAAAAATCCATGCAAGCTGCAGAACAGTCCCTTCCTTGCTGATGTTACAGCATGACACGGCCCAGGTGCCTCCTTGCTCATTGCTGCCTTGCACTCCCGGACCTTGTGGGAGATCCTGGAAGCAGTGGGGACTGAACTCATTCTCCTGCCTGAAGTTCTCCTTCCTGAAGCGTGACCTCTAACTGAGCTGAAGAACCTCTGTTAGGGAGCACCGTGACCAGGAAACACTTTAACTCATTCTCATTCCATCCAATACAACGCAGTGCCTAAGTATGCACAAAGCTCATCATGACAGCTCCTGCAGCAGCAAATACAGCTCAAGTTTTGCATGCTCTATGTTTCATTTTATAAGCGCAGCTCTGAATAGCATTTGACTGTACATCAGGCTGTTTGGAGGGTTTCATTTGCTAATACTACTGCAGCCATTTCCCACATAGAAGAACATGAATATACCAGACCATCAGGTACAGAAGTGCCACGAAGTAGCGGATTCCCTGAGAATGCACCAATACAAAATTTACAAGTTTTCACCACAATTTTTGGCATTTAAAACAGAAAATTCAGGGTTTTGAAGAGTAGAGTTCTGATGCTGAACCCACCGAAATCAACGGGAATCTTTCTGCTAGTTTCAGTGAGCTTCAAATCAAGCTTTATTAAACAGGTATTAATGTCTTACAATGTAAATATTTTTCTTTTCTGCACAGAATAGTTTCAGTGATAACCTGCTATCATTCAAAAGTGGGAGGGAGGAGGATTTTTTTCTTTTTTTTACTTGCCAACACTGGAGTTCACAGAGACCTGTTTTCTCTAAATTCCATCGAATTTTTAGCAGCTTTCTGATTTCGCATCTCAAATAGTACTCCTGATTTCATGAAGGCGCTGCAGTTCACCTCACAGAACAACTAATATTTTTCTTTGAATTTTTAGAGATTTTAAACACAGTTGTTGAGTTCTGAGCTCCAGAGAAAACACTAGTTAATATATAAAATGCTGTTATTTAACATCCAGTACAATTCTTCATACGTATGAAACAAAATGTTATCAAGGTGATCTTTTAAAGTAAATTAAAAAAAAAAAATCTGTGTTACAGTACCTCTGTTTAGCTTGTGGATCTGTTTGAACATTGTCTTGTACCAGTCCTTCGATCTCTCTGTGTTCTATCAGAAAAATATGTACACACATAAATATTCCCAAATGTGAATTCTGCCAGCCTTTCAAGGTTTTTAGGAATCCCTCAACAATTATTACTTAATAACTATTTAAAATACGAGTAATTTCACTCAGATGCCTCATATTCAATGAAGCTACATGCTTGACTCAAGTTACTGTGTTAAGTTTTGCAGAAGCAGGTTCTAACATCTGTGATAACCTATGCAGAACTGTAGATTGTGTGGAAGGTGTGCATAGTAACTTATTGACGTATGAAGCACAATTTTATCCTAATTCCACATATCAAACTCCTGGGACGCTTGGAGTTGCAGCCACTGCTAAGACCACCCAGATCTGACCACCTAGCCTTGACCTGAATCTGTATGCTTACAGTTTTTTATTTATCAGTTTTAGGGTTTCAGACATGCTACCGACACAGACACTGAGGCACTAATTACACTGGCTAAATATAGATCTTTTTTCAGTTTTCTTTTTCAGAGACTTAGCAAACCTGATACTGCTCTGTTTTGTGGAAGAAAGGAAGCTGATTAAGTTTACAGTGGATTTAATTTGACTTGATTTTATTCATCTGAAAGCAGATACATTGCCTCATCTGGTCCTACATATTGATTCCCTCTATATTCAACAGAGAGTCAGAAACATTCAGTTTTCAAGTCACTTCAGGCACTAACGTTAAGAATGAGTGAATCATTCTTTTCCTTGTAAGTTCCTCAATCATAACTTAAATAAGTAGCTTAGAAGAAATATCCCCCTTTTAGATGGTTAGAATAATATGAGATAAACCTCTGTCTTAGCTGTTAGCAGTGAAACAGAAGAGCAGAAAACAAAATCCTCAAATATTATGACAAGAGAAACTCATTTTTTAAATTTTTTTCACGGGGGCAGTTCAAACAGATCATCAATGGGAAGGGTTTATAACAGAATACATGGGATTTAGAATTCTATCTTCTCCTAAATCTCTGCAGTCTCTGGAGCTTTAGTGAATTCCCTAAATCTAAAGGAAGGCAAAATCCAACTCGGGTTTTGTGCATCGACCACGTGCCTAGTGTTATCTTACCCTCAGTGGAATGCCAATATCATCGACAGAGGTATCAGCGATGTGCTGAGGGCTCTTGACAGTTCTACTCTTCTCCTCCATTGCTCTTTTCTCACTTGGAGCTGTCTCCTGAACTGGCTTGTCCTGCGTGACTGCTGAATCTGCTTTATCAGGAACTACTCTGTCCAGCACAGGATCTGGAAATGAAAATGGGAGATTCTTATCTTATCCCAGCATTTCCCCCATATCACCATACTCCACTCTTAAAAGGCAAAAATCTTGGCAAATATTTGATGAGACAGACTGTCACAGCTACTTGTGTTCAGTATCTGGATTGTAGGAAATCTACAGAGAAAATGTTTGATGGAGGCAAGAACAGGCTAGCATCCCTCAGGTAGCCTATTTCACAGGTCTCATGACAAGCTCAGCCATCGCTTAGGTGAAATAATAGCAGCAGATATTTGTTTGGGGATCTGTTCGTTTTTCTGCTCTTTTTGTACAATTAGTAACTCTACAATCTTATTCTTCATCAAAATTTCTCAGAGATATGCTCTCTGAGAGCTCCTTTCCTTCTGGCAATTGCTACCTAATGGAGGATCCTACAAGGTAGCAGGTCCTTATCGTTACAGCAGCTTGTGCTGACCTATCTGACTAGGATCCTGCTTCTTACAATTGGTACCCAACCCTTCTGATTTATCTCTGTGCCTTAACCAGTGGAACTGGCTATCTACAAGCTCCAGTGGTTAGTACGTGTATGGTCAGTCTTGCACAGCAAGTCTGCATTGAGTCAGCCACCACAAGATCACCAATTGGCAAGGATCCAAGGGAGCACAGGCTGCTCTGGAGAGCTGCAGCATGGCAACCTGTAGGCTATGCTGAGGACTTCTTCTATGTGGATTTTCTGGAGAGGAAACATCTGTGAGCTCACAGTCTGCCTCATCAAGGCTTTGCCACATCCTATCCTTGTTATATCACTGCATGCATTGAAGAGAGAGAGAGAGAGAAAGGAGATGTTTATCCACATGCACGTCACCATATTGCCCAAAGCCATTAAATGTGCAGATATCTGAAAGGGGCAGTTAGCAGAGGAAAGGCTCATGCATAACGAAGCATTGGTCTGTTGGTACCCAGAGCAAACACAATTCTGCCCTGCAGAACTCAGCATACAAAGGATTTCTGTTTGAGCAGTTGGTTTGAAATTACCATCAAACTCAAGTCTTTCTCCTCTTAAGAAAAAAAAAGAAATAACGTCTGGAAAGGGTCAAAATGGGACAAAACTTCAGTAAAATCCTTGCTTTTCCCTCCCCAGCAATGTAAGTGCACTGTCTTTTGTCTTTTTACATTCTTAGTGCACAGGGCTCTCCACATTTTGACAAAGTGTTTGGCTCACTTCTGTTACTGAAGTTCTTACTAAGCCTCTAGAAACAGAGCATAGAAGAACAAGTGAAACTAGACCATTCTTCCATGACCTTGAAGACCAAAGGGAAGTACGTTTTTGAATGTGAGAGGATATAAACTCTGAAAAAAGTCACAGCTTTTCTCCACTGATTATCTGAAATCAGTGTCACTGCTAATGATAGAAGTCCTGAGCTTCTGGACTAGAAAAGTCACGATTTTCTGCAGCCCAAGGAATTCACTGCCAGAGAAGGTCACTAAATCCATCTTTCACAGGAGTGTGTAATTAGAGACCACTCCATAGTCAAATGCTGTATTTGACTCAAATTTCAGAGTTCAGGTGAGATTTTCTCTTGGACTCCCTATGACTGGAAAAGTGGCTGTCTGTTGCCAGATGGACCTACGATGAAGACCTTCAGAATATCTGGACAGATAGAAATAGCAGGGTAGATATAATATGGTCTGATTTCCTACTGCCATGGCCATGATATAAGCAAAACTTTCAGTTTGATGATTCAGGAAAAAAAAAAAATCAGGCCTGTGTCAGCCACCTCCTAACCATAAAGTAATCTGCCATTATCGTTACATGAAGACCTGAGAGCTCTCTAGGATGATATAGCCATGATGAAAACCACCAGCTAGTTAAACATATTTTGAAGGGGTTTTCAAAAGTATTTTCTGGAGTGCACTTAGAACTGGTCAAAGGTGCTGGGCTGATGGCCTTGGAAACATAAAAAATCTGTCTGATAGCATGGGTAAAATTAGGCAAGATCCTCCCACACAGTGCTGCTGGACAAGCCTTCCCAAGTCCATAGGACTCAATCAAGAAAGCCAAGGAGCCTCTTTCAGTTTGGCTGCCCAACTGATACTGCAAATACAACACCTACTGCAAGGATATCTTTGCAAAGAAAGAAACTAAAGCAGACATCTTTCACCATAGATTTCTTATAAGACCCTACAGCTCACAGAAAAATGTCTAAACTTCACCCTGACTTCTGCCACATCACTCAAATGATTTCAGGAGAGTTAGTGGAGGTATATATCAGACTCTGAAGTATTTAAAATCACATGTAGAACCTGGTGCCTGATTGCACAGATAACCAGAGCGCATCAGGTAACAAGCTCTGTGGCTTCTGAACCATCTTTTCCCAAGAGCAGTGGCAATATGGAGTCACACAGCAGCAGAGTTTTATTGCTGTGATCAAAAGCATGGGGAAGAGGGGGCAGCCAGCACCTCTGCATGGTTGTTTTCATCTATTGAAACCTGTTCCTGACCAAGAATCGCTTGGGTTGGAGCAAAATACTCTGTGAAGAGCAGACAGGAGGGTTTCAGGCTATCTCTAATTTAGAGAACAAGAAAGTTCAAAATAATGAGGGAAAACACTTTGGGAAAGAGAAAACCAAGAAGAAACCTCTGTCCGGACTTGCAGGCAGGCATTAAACTCACAGCTGAGAGGTGTCTGCTCCTACACTAAGTACACTGAGGGAAGGAGAGAAATCTGTCTAAACTCCTATGCAGCCCAGTGTCATCCTAAGAGGGTCACAGCAGAGAGAAGGAATAGGCCAGTGTAGTAGCCAAAGGAACCTGGTGGAAGAAGTAAGAGCAGGTAGCATCTGACCTCAGGGCAGACTGTACTGAGCCTTGCTAGTCCAGGTCCCCTGTAGCAGAGCACAAAAGAGAAATATAGGCTTCCCTGTGTTTATATTTGTATTTTTTCAAGTGTCTAGGCACTCTCTGTGACTCTCTTCTCACCCTCCTCTTCCTTTTCCTCCTCAGGGTAATCACCAAAGAATACGGTAAACACTATATGACACTTGGCTCCTGTAGCACACCAGACTGGCCTGTGTTATTTAGGAGCGGGAGGGAGGAAAGAGGAACAACAAAACAACTTAATGTCCTTTAAAGTAGAGACTTTGCTGATCTATTGCAAGATCATATAACTGCCTGGGGAGAGAGGGCTGGCAGTGTATATGCTTATACATACAATGTTATCATGTATTTCTTGAGATCTGGCACAAGTATTCCTTTCTGGCCTTGGAATCATGTAAATACTGATTTTCTTTTCTTCCCTCCACCCCTTTGCCCCAAAGCAAGACTAACTTTCATGGCTGTAAAAAAACCATGAGAATATGCCCCAAGGGAATAAACCTAAAGGCCCAAAAGGCAGAATACAACTAAAGCAATCAAAATGTATGAAAATCTTATGATTTGGGAGGAACAGACTAGTAATTGAGAGGTTAGTTATATTAACATGCAGCATTTGGTAGCATTTGGAGAAAAGACTGAAATCAAACATTCAAGTTGTCCTGGACTGAGCCAGGACAAACACTTATTTGGAGAGCAGACTCATTCGTTTTGCAGCTCCTGAGAAGTGTGTTTGCTTAAGGTACCCCACAAGCTAACAGAGGAGCAGCTTTGCTCCGGAACAGGCAGCAGTTGGAGGGTAGCAGTCCTTTCACGTCATACCTGCCAGGCTACTAAGCCTTTTTTGCTGTTCTGTGATAAAGCAGGAAACAAAACAAAAAGAAATACAGAACAAATGGGTGAGACATAAACAGCAAGTGCTCTGGTGCTGCATTTCTGACAGGCAAGAAATATGCTGTGGACAGAACAGCAGCAGCTGCCAGAGAGAATCTGTTTTCAAATATCCTGCCAAAGTGACAACCCACAGTCCCTTCTCCACACAGAAGTACTGCTGAATAACACAATCTCATGACGCAGTGACCAATCCATTTGCAAAGAGCAACTATCTTACATCAGAGAGAAGGAAAAAAGCTAGACAGGAGACAGTTTAGAAACCAGTGGAGACTCAGTCCAAAAAACTCGACAAATAACTCTGTTACCATTAACATGAAGTACATCATTAAATGATAATGTTGTAGTATTCTGTAGAGATATAAGAAAGGCTCATGCCGGTGCTTGCTGAGTCTTAGCACATCCTACTGAGCTACAGATTCAGTGATTTGCCCACAGAAACAGTTAAGGGTTAAAGATACGATTTTCAGAATGGTCTCCTTATTTGAAGGGCTTTTATTATGGAGTTCCCAGATGGGAACATCTGCGAGATCTTCCAGGGTGTTTTGTCACCCTAAAATTGACAATCAAAACTGCTTTCTAAAGTGATGCCTAAATGACTTGCCAGCAGCACAGCTGGGAATGAACCAAGGACTCTTAGTTCGGTGCTTTATCTACTCCCTAGCAATTAATCCATTTATTTGAAGCATGAAAGCCATTTTAAAAGAACAAAACATTTTATTGACATACAAAATGTAGCCACTCTTGAAAGCTCATACAGTTAATGCAAAGATTTCAAAATTTTATGCATGTAATCACACCTGTTATATATTCATATTAAACCATGCCATGCAATGCCCATCCAGGACTGTGCTTTGAGGTGGCGCAGGACACCCATCTTCACTCAAGCAAGTGTGCAGTAGGTAAGAATCCCTTGGTTGTACACTGTTTGCTAGGACAACCAGACTTCACTATATACTGGTACTTGGTGAAGCAAGTCAGCAAAGGAAGCTGCTATTTCTCCTCATTAAGTGCAGCTCCTTCACCAGTACCTATGAATTTTGCTTTTTAGTCACAGCATTTCTGCTCTGCTAATCACCAATGGAAAGCTTCTCACATGCCTCACTAGGACAGATGTCAACATATGAGACAAACCTGTAAATGCAATGGGGGAAAGAAAGGGTTTGTACTGACTGCAGGGTTTACGCTTCTGAACCAACTATCAGGAGCACATGTGGTATATATAGGAGAAAGGGTAAGAATGAGAATGTCTCAGCCTTAGCCATCATCTTCACTGCAGGGAATTCTTCTGCTCAATCATTAATCTCCTGGCACAAACAGGTGATTCAAAGGGTCTGTGCTTGAGGAATCTTCCCTATTTCTTCTTCTTTCTCAGAAGACAGGATATAATAGATGAGTGGACTTTTCATGAACGAAATTATATTTTTCAGGTGAAGAGAAGGCACCTCTTTACTTATACCTCTGACTAGAAAAGAAAGCTGCTGATAGATGGAAACTGAAGCAGAGAAAGGTGCCTGCTATTTGTTTGTCCTGGCTGCCCAGGGTGAGCTTGTGACTAGCTGACTGAGCCTTTCATCCTTGATCTTGTGCCCTGGGACTGTAAACAAAGGCCAAAAGTTTGTAGGCTATTCAGAGTAGAGGCAGAGCAGAGGAAAATAACTGCTAGCAGCAGTAGAGGAATTATTGAAGATGCCTTGAGAATTCCCAGAGGAGCACTTGAAGACAGACTTGAAATCAATAGCAAAAGGAGAAGAGGAAGCAAAGTACACGTTTAGTGCAAAATTAAAATATCAAAAAGAAAATTAATTAAGATACCTATGGATGTGAAGGGAAGAAATTCCTACCATGGTGCTAGGAATGAGCAAGACAATCTGAAATGAGCTGTTTATAAGCATAAACCTTATCTAGCTGGTATAACTGAAATCTGACACAAATAATTCTGAAATCTCTCTTCATGACTTACTGAGGAAAGTCAAAGAAGCAAAAGAGGATATAGCGTAGAACTTATCACTCTGTGCTTTGAATGCCACTACCCATTTCTAAGTCTCTGATAACTCTAAAGATTTTACATGCTTATAGATTAATGTACTAGCAGATAAAGCACACGATGGGATAGTAGGTGATGTCTGGTACAACAGTTACTCCAGAAAGTAAGACAACCAGCTCTCAAATAGCAATCAATAATCCACTGAGGAGAAGGAAAGAAAACCACTTTATCCATCCAGAAGTTAAACTACTGGAGATCTCAGACTGCCAGAATTAAAATGACCTTGAAATTTCTATCTCAAAGGGTACTACATTGCACACAAGAGGATTTTTTTTTA
Organism: Rhea americana; assembly: GCF_003343005.1. Taxonomy (NCBI): domain Eukaryota; kingdom Metazoa; phylum Chordata; class Aves; order Rheiformes; family Rheidae; genus Rhea; species Rhea americana. The sequence goes on from NW_028186490.1 coordinate 699,536, forward strand.
AAACCTCATTTTGACATATAAAAAGGAATTGATTTCATAATAAAACTTTTTGAGCCATTTAGAGGAAGGTAGATCATTAGATCATAACCTATTAACAATTTTATGTGCCAGGAAACAAAGACAGTTTTGAATGGATAAAGCCCACAAATTGAAACCAAATATGAATCATGTCAACTAGAATTTTTTTTTAATCCAATCAAATCTAAACCATATACGTAGAAAAAAAAATATAAATCACCAACTTCATATTAGCCTGGAAAGCTGCAACACTAAAAAGATATATTCCCCAGGAAAACGATGGCAAATCAGCTGAACATGAATTCCTGATTCAGTATCACGGCCCAAAGATGTAATGTAATCCTTGGTGTATGAAGAGTGGAAAATGAGTATGAAAGAGAAGTTAAATTATTGCTAAACTTGTACTGATTTGATCAATATTGAAACTGAATGTTTGGTTCTAGCATCCATGCTTCGAGAATGACATTGTAAGATTGGAGAATTGGAGAAAGTACAGAGGAAGAGCCATAATAACTATTAAAGACCAGAAAACATGCCTTAGAATGAAATACTACACAAACTCAACCACGTTGCTCGCTATCCTGTGATCTATATTAACAAAAATGTAACAAGAGAAAGCTCTTCACTCTAGCAGGCTACAGTATCCTAAGTGCTAAAGGTCAAAGGCAAGGTATTTTCAGGCTAAAGCTAAGGCTCCAATTGTTAACTGTGAAAGTAATTAATCGATAGAAAATTTAACAAGAATTGTCCCAAAGCCAGTGTGTGTGGATTATCATATTAAACATAGGTTAATCATATTAATCATATTACCTTCTGCTCTTAAAATCTGCAGGGAGAAAATGTCCTTGTGTAGTAAATACATTGAAATGCTCCAGATTCAATGTAAAAGCCAGCAGAAAAAGTATCCCTCTCAAGAAAGACCACTAAAAGCTTTCAGATTAAAGGACTGACTCAGATAATATAAAAAGCTCTGGAATCCAGACATCCTCATGGAGAAGCACTTAGCAAAGTTGCTTCAGACACTGGCAGAAAGGAAGAGATACAACCCACTTACTAGCCATGAGTGCTACAATCAGCAGGGCTGCAGTGGGGTCACTATCTTTGGGGCCAGACAGAAGTACGTTTTACAAAGGCAATTAATAAAATACAAAAAGGTTCCAAAAGAATGGATCAATAAATGGTTGTAATTAGAACCACCAAAATAAGAGGAGTGCAGGCCCTGTCCCTATTTTGTGATTTTTTGAATTTCCTTTACAAAAGGTAAGTTGTGGCATTACAAGTTGATATCTGCCTGTCCTGGAGTTTCCCAAGCCCCTTGGAAATCAAGGCAAATCAGAGATGCATCTGTGTGGCCTTTTATAACCTACAGTATTAAGTGATGTATAACCATCGACCTGAGAGGTTGGGGGGGTAATGCGAACCATCAAGAGAACTAAGAAGGAAAAAGCAAAGTTTCCCTCTAATGTCAAAGACAAAGGGATGGTATATCCACTCAGAGGGAGCTGCTGTGAGGTAGAGAAAGTCTTAGATCAGTAAACAGGACAGTGCTCGAAGCCATTCATACACAGAACCAGAGGTGAAGAACTACTGCAGTGAAGGTGTGAGTTTTCACAGTTATGGATAGAGGAACCAACTGCCAAGCTGAAGACTACAGGCATATGGATGAGCTCCTGTCAGCTATGTTCTGGTGAGAATTCAGAGGTCAAATCTGTTCTGAAATAACTGTAAATACGGGCATTTTCACACTGCAGTAGCTAAGAAGTATCATACCCCTTTTACCAGTGAGGCAGAACCTACTTCGAGCTGACCTTGCTTCTCCTGACAGACAAGAGCACACTCCCTTGCCATCATTACAGAATAACTAATAGGTGATCAGCTGTCGTTTTGCAATAATTTATTCATATGTCCACAGACCAAATACAAACCTTTCAACCCCACAGAGGCCTCTGATCCACGGATTCTAATCAGAAAACGCAGACATTGTCCCATGCCTCCAATTACATAAGCATCATCGTTACTTGAGTGTTGTGTGCTTCAGCCGCTACACCTTCCTGAAGGTATCTTTGTTATCTCTTAGTAGTTTGGATTTAAGGAGCCCATGGCACACACATGCTCCAATTCCTTGAACAGCTTGCTCAGTGCAAGCCACAAAAATCTATTTGCAAGCCTCCTTACCTCGGTTGTGCTGCAACAGGACAATGGTGGGATTGACGATTGTGGTAGAGGGATAGGCAGAGGAAGGCTTGTTGATTGACGTGAAGGAGGTTGGATAGTCAGTGCCAGTGCTAGGCTGAGGCACTTCATTTAGCACAGGATGAGGGTCCTGAAAAGGAGAGTAAGGCATCATTATCAGCATGCAGGGCTGCTACATTGGGAAAATCTGGAAAAAGTCATTTTAAGCAGAATAAGAAACATAATCACAGCAGATTTTAGTAAAAAGGCATAAGCACAAATGTTACCCTGCTCCTTGTATGGACTCTGCTCCTTGTTAATGCAATTAGTTTGCTAAGGCAGGACTATAGTTCTTTCGTGTTCCTTTCTCAATTCCACCCCCCAAGAGGAGGCACTAAATTCACCTGCCAGACTCTATGGAGTAAACGTAGGGTGGCAGGAATGAGCTATTCTGGTTACGGGGAAAGACATGGACCTCCTTCCCCTGACACATACGCACACAACCACTATTTTTTTTTGTTGTTGTTTTAAAAGGATTCCTTTCACAGCAAGAAATCAAGACATGCAAAACTCATGCAATTCTAAGTGAAATACGATTACTGCACCTGATTTGGCAGGAAGAGCAGAGAAATAAGGTTAGCATCCTTACTCACAAGACATTAGACAGTGTGATGCCAACATGGTTAAAATAATGCAAAAAATAAATGGAGGATAAGTAGTAGGACTCTAGCAAGGAAGATGCACAACATGGCTTTGCTGCTGGAGCATGGATAGCAAGCAGCTCTTCTCTCCTAAGCATCTGGCTCTGTTATTTATTTATTTTTAACTCACCTCTGGTATCATCACAACTCTGTAGGAATAAAGGCTGTATCAGCAGGGTGACTTTAAAAACTAGTTCATATTTGAAAACCCTCAGGCCAGAAATATCAACTTTTTTTTTTTTTTTTGTAGGAAGGGGAAAAGATAAGGAAAGGACAGTGGCCTAAGACTGTGCGTGTCTATTTAGGCTGAGATATTTCAAAATTTCTTCAGGGATTTGGACACACAATTACCATCAAAGTTAATGGGGAATGAGCATTCAAACAGTGCGAGTGTGCAATAATGGCGTACCAGATTTTTGCACTCCTGCTAATCCACTGTGAAGACTGAGATGCTACAGGCCACTGATCTGTGAAATACAGCTGAGCATTCAGGGAGATTTTTATCATTAAAAAAAAAAAAAAAAAAAAAAGAAAGAAAAAAAAAAAAAAAAAAAAAAAAAAAAAAAAAAAAAAAAAAAAAAAAAAAGAAAAAAAAAAAAAAAAAAAAGAGGAAAGAAAAAAAAGGGGGGAATACACACAGAATATTGCTCAAGAAGAGCCCCTGTTCCTGACTTTTCTTGCCAAGTACAACCCAGTACCTTTTCACATCCATCTGTATCAGTGGAAAAGACTTAAAAGGATCAGAAACTCATATGCCCCAGAGCAAGGGCTGGCACCAGAACTCAGAGAGAAATCATGGTCAGAACTGGCCATAATCAGAACAAGCATCTACAGTCACTCCAGCCAAGAGCAGAAGTAAGGAAGAACAATTCTGCTCTGCTGGATAGAGGTGACCTTGCCCAAGGAGCATCTCATCAGGGCATGGATGTTCCATGATGAAATACCATGGTCTAATTAACAGTCTTCAGAAATAGAAGTCTCTAAAAGATGCAACCAGCCCCACTTCGCTGGCTGTCATAATATTTCAGAAAGTGGCCATTGAGAAAAGGACAGGGAGTTGGGAAAAGCCAGTAGTGTTGGGTTTGAGGTTCATTTGATGAACAGCATATAAAGAACCCATCAAAGAAGAGGGCTGTCAGGTCAGGACAGGTTCAGTAGTCCTGGCTAAGTCACTGAAGTGGGTGAACAGATACTTATTTTGATCATTATGGAAAACAGTTCTGTGATCAAATGCCTGAAATGAGCATGCCCTTAAAATAATCCTTTAAAACTGTCATGTCACCAAAACCAGGTACAACAAAACTTCCACTAGTCCTCCATGATTTGGATGCCTGCTGAATTTTTATGGACCATAGTCTCTAAAAAAAACCACTTCAGCTGCTCTCGGTAGTAAAAACCTTTGTTGATTCCAACAGGAGTAGAAAGAGGCCAACATTGAGAACTACAGAAAATTTCACCCTTGGTTATTTCTCTGTTTTCTATTTGCCTGTTACTAGACCACTGTAAGATCATCAAAAGACAAGAAGGTATCATCATGAGCAAAGGGTGATTTTGCAGAACTTCTGACCCTGCCATTACTAGCAATCCTGTAAAAGATCTGGTGGTTTTAAGACTTCTATTACAAGGAAGGTCAACTAATATTTGCTTCCTCTGCATCATTAACTCAAAGCTAACTTTCATCCTTGTCCCCCAGGACTTTTTTAAAAGGGTGATGAGCTTAGAGAATAGAAGCCTAACCCAGGAAAAACACAGTGAAATCCAGGTTAAACCTGTTGCAGTTCTTTTTGAAAATTTTGAAGAATTAAATCAGAGCCAGGCAATTGCAAACTGAAGGAACGCTCTCCCCCTAATTACTCCACGGTACCTCCATGCTTGCAGGAGTCTCAGGTCAGTAAGTGATATTAATGCTTGTAGGTCATTGGGTATTGGCAGCAATCTTACACTGATTTCAGCAGGCTTTTGCATAGAATCAATACGGTCCTGTGGCTTCAAGTGGAACACAAAGTCAGCCCTAACCTTTAGCTGCCCTGCTGTTGCTGCTTTAAAACGTTATTCAAACACAGTTGAAGGATGCTATTCAGAGAGCCTGAAGAGAAGAGCCAGGTGCAGCTATTCTGTTTATACAGAATTCATTATGCTGAGCAAATCCTGGTGAAGGCTCCAAAGACGTGTATCACCTAGCACAACAGGCACGGAGGAAGACAGCCGAATGTTGTGTGAGAGAAGTCAATAAAAAGGCCCAAGCTGCATAAGGCAGGCAACTCACATGCACTAGTACAGGACATAAACAAGGTTTCAGTTGTCATGCTGCTGGCAGGGAGTGAGTCAGCACTCCTCTCTCAAGTTTAGTACACCAAGGAGAAAGTCATTTTAATTTGGGAATACAGATTTAAGAAAAGAGTGAGGAGGGTACTTGGCAAGCTTACTGTATGTGAGATGACTCCAGTGATTTCAGGCTTCAAGCCCCTGTGCAAAGCCCCCGTGACTGGAGGGACAAGTGAAGGTGGCGATGAGAAGGATGGCAGTTTCGGGTAAACAGGGGGTAATGTGCCAGATACAGAGGGTGCTTGGTTATGGTGGGGACCCCTCTGGAGGTGTGGGGGAATGAAATCATCTAGAGTCGGAAAAGTCAAGGGTGAACCAGGAGAAGCAGTCTCGGGGAATACGGAGCCTTGCCCAAAAGGAACCAGAGGCGGTGGTGGAGTGCTGGAGCTGCCTTCTTGCTGTCTGTCTGGGTTAACCTGGAGAAGGGGGACTACTATAACCCCAGGCTGAGCAGTGGTGCTGGCAGTGGCATCCTGTAGGAAACAAGGTGTCGTTATGCAATGGGGGAGATGGGCTCTTGAGACTAACGCAGCCATACAGTGTCATGCAAGGATACACCCAAAACAATACGAAGCCCCAATAGATTTTCTTTCCTCAGGAAGACACCTTTCTTCAGTCTTGCAGCCCTGGCCTCTGTGAACATACAGGGTATTTCACAAAAGCATCCTTCCCCTCGCCACTCGTTCTCTTATCATTTGTAATGAGGCTAAATCAAATCACAGAACAGTTCTTCTGCATTTCCCCATCACTTGAGAAGCATTAACAACCACATCACAGTTTGCTTCTTTTACATCTCCCTACTTACCCAGCCCAACCCAAGCTCCTACAAACACACATACACACAAACACACATATCAATGTTGAGGGAACACATGGTGTTAAATATTATTGTATAGAAGACCACAGGATTCAGGTAGAACAACAGATGCTTAGAAATCAGGAAATATGGGAATAAAGCATTAAGGAAAGACTAATAAATTAGAAAACTGTTCTGATAGCTGAAAGAAAACAAGGTTATGGAGAAAACATGTACCATGCTGCGTCCCATTGCCTTGTATGGCGGCTGCCGCTGCTGAGTAAGGTAAGGCTCTTTTCTCATGTCCTCTCTGGCAGCTGTGCTCTGGGGCTCTACCACTTTGTCCCTCAAAGCTTGCGAAGGTGACGACTGAGTCCAGGAGGGATGGCCCGCACCAGAACTAAGTGTGTCTCTACTGAGGACAATGTGAAAATACGGCCTGGGAGGAATAGGAGGAGGAGGAGGAGGAGGAAGAGATTTTCCAGTATCTGTTACAGAAGAAACAATGTTGGTGGCTGGTGCTTGAGTGAGCTCAGCGCCCAAACTGGTGCTGGCTGCTGGGTCATGTGCGGTGCCAGTGGAATTTTCAGATGCAGCTGAGCAAGTGCTGTTAGATAAACAAGCTACATATAGTCTGCTGACCTTTTTATCCGCTTTCGTCTCATGACTGGAATTCATTCCAGCCTTACTACTGGGATCTGCCTTAGCAGGCTTGTGTTGTGTAGATGATGCGTCTGACAACACAGAGCAACTTCCCAAGAGTGGCTGCCCAGCATGCATCTTGTCTTTGGGGCTCGAAGAGGGGGGCTGCCCTGCTTGCAAGCCTTGCTTCCCACTGGGGACTGTCCCATAGGGGGTAGGCGATGAGAAATAACACCGTGCGCTGGCATTTGGCGATGCACGCTGCGTATAAGGCTTGGGTAAATTCAGGTACACGCAGTCCATGATGGGCACTGGCAACAGGTTGGACGCTTTAGTGTCAGTGGGAGGACGCCATGCAAAGCTTTCCTCTTTAGGGAGAGGAGGACGAGGAGGAGCAAGGGCCTGCCCAGGCAGAGTCAAGAAGAAGAGTGGGGGAAAGGAAGTCCCACCAAATGAAAGGAAAAAAGGGGAAAAAATAAACAAATTGAAAGAATGAATTTAGTCATTAGACTTGGGTTAAGTAGGTTTTAACACAGCAGGAATAAAAAGCAAATACAGTATCCGGAAGGCCAGAGCAGAGCTTGCTCACATCCATGATCTCACACACTCTCTCCTTCTCAGCACTGCTCCCTGCGGCATGCAAACTCTACTCAGCTCAAGTCCCTGTCCACACATTTCTCTTGGGGCTAACCTTCAGCTAAGTGTTAGTGTACATAGCAAGATTCAGCACTCTCCCAGGAAAGCCTGAGTAAAGATTTAACATCCTAGTTAACTAAATCCAGACTCACAACTGTGTAACCAAATACTTCCCAGCACTGGGGACATTTGAATTCCAAACCAAATTCAGAGCTTTAGACTACCTCTGCCATACTTTCAAAAAATAGAAGTTATGAAGTTGTGTCCCAGCTAACAAAAGCGGGTGTCACACGAATGCTGTAGTTTGTTACATTTAGCTAAACAAAAAGTCAGCTTCTGTTCCTAGTAAAAGCTGGCACTCATTCTCTTTATGATTGTTCAGTACTAAAAATGCTTTAAGCAAAACCAGAACAATAAAAGTTTCTTAATGAAATGAATTCATAAGAATTTGCCTCCAGAGTCAAGATTGCTGATAGTGAAAGCCTACTTCTAGTAAAGAAAAAGAAATGCTTTACTGTTTTCAGTGCTTTGCACCACAAAGGTTGCCACTCCAGAACTGCATACTGATTGCCACTCCAATTCCTATACAGTGAATTTTCACCAAGAGTCAAATTGTTCTGAAGCAAAATAGAGAGGTTTCATTTTATTTACTGCTTTGTTGCCAGCAGCTAAAAACAATAAACTGTTGCAAGGAGGAGAACTAAAACACCAGCCTAGGGAACAGCAGCTCCCTGCATTCTTGCAAATTAACCCTCTGAAGACTACGAAAGTGGGTTTTATACACATCCCACTGCCACATCTTTATGGGCAAAAGCTGGCTAAACCACTACTAAAGTGGCCCAAGACAACAGAATAAGGATGGCTTAACAATTCACAACATTCAAATTTGAATAAATACCTCCTTTAGAATTCATCCACGCATGATGGCTTTAGGTCAGCACCTATTCATGTTAACATGGTATAGATCAAGGATGGCTTCATAAGATCATAGCTGCCATCCTGAGATCCACTGTCCTCAAGACGTCCCTATTTTCCCACTTCCTACATGTGTAAGGAATAGGGAAATGAGTTGGTAAGTGTTTCCTCTGGAACATTTTTGGTTCTGGAAGACGCTCATCCCTTTCTATTCCTTAATCCTTAACCAAAGGATTAAGTCTGGAGACTTTAGAGTGCCACAATAGTTCCCCGAGTTACCACTTTACCCACTTTACCACTACCTACCATCATTGGGAAATATTAATTCACTGTAATCGTTACTTTCCATTTATTCCGTTTCAGCTTAGGTTGAACAATTATCCTTGAGAATCCTGTAAGAAAATTACTTGCAACCGTACTCTCTCTGTTCATCAACATGACCAAACAGTGACTACAGGACAGCTGTGTGCCTCAGGCAACAAACAGATCTCTCCTTAGGAGAGATCTTTGCTCCTTTCCTATGCCTTTATCCAAGTTGTGCTCTCTTCCACCTCCACTTAGTTTCAGGCATGATGTCTGCTCTGTGGCATTGCTAGAGGTTCCTGAGGATGGAAGCAGTCACCCTGACTGGGGAAAAGATTTTAGGGGGGCTCCATTTCACACAGGAAAGCAGTTTCTATAGAAAGGTTTCCTTACCAGCTTTCAGATTGCTTGTTTGCAGACCAACTACCCAAAGGAAAAATGATGAAATTATGCTTCTCTTAACAGATCAACTTTAACAATTTACCTTAGGCTATGAGTAACATTTCCCTTGATGTCCTTAAAAGCCTTGTATCAGCTACAGCGTTAAAACGTAAAGTCATTTCCCCAATATCTTATTTTTAATGTGGTGTAACTCTTCTTTCAGAGCTTTCCTGCAGCAACCTCAAGGAAATAGTCTACACACAAAAGAGAAAGTAACAGATGGCTACTTTACCATTTCCTTGCAAACAAATAGCATTGTCCTCCTTCTTCATCCACTGAGGAAAGACCGTAGTGTGCCTGAACACACTATTATCACAGCACTCTGCTGACATGAGGTAGGAAAAGCTGAGGCACAGTAACTTCAACAACTTACCCAAGTCTGCAGCAAAGTTTGGAGTTCGATCCAGGACTCCTGACCATGAATCCAGTGCTTGGACCCAGAAGATCACCCTCAGAGTCACAAAAGAAAGGCTTACCTGTGGCTTGTTGTCTGAGGGAAGGTTTGGACGCACACTCCTATAACCCTTGGCAGCCAGAGAAGATTGTTGGGCATCCCCATTGGCATCAGTGTTAGATGACAATCTCCAATCATCTACAGGGGAAGGAAAATCTCAAATCACCAAGGATTCCCTCCAGCTACTGAAGAAGTGAAAGGAGGAGACTTTTTTTTTTTTTTTTCCTGTCAGGCAACAAGAAATACTTCCACGAAAGCAACAGAAGCAGCAATATAAACAGCCAGTGTTTGTACCTGTTTCTGGGTTTTCTGGCTCCAGACCTAAGCATTTCACGGAAAGCAGGGATGGAAGAAGTGGGGTGGAGGGTAGGCATAAAAGAAAAGAAAGAGGAACAAATAAACAGTTATGTTTACATAAAACGCGTACCAACTGAATTTAAGAGTCAAGCTACTTCATTTCACACACAAAATTCTTTCTGACAGGGCTGCCTAATTACCATAGAGACCGGCCCTAAACATGATGCCCTCCCTGTTTCTGACCTTTGTAAACACAAGGCAATTCATTCAGAGCAATGAAGAAACAATTGTTCATTGACATTCTTATTTCAGAGGCAAAAAGGCAGCCCAGCTAGCTACTTTCTAAAGCTGCAACTGGAAGTCTTAACAGCATACATTACTGGAAATGCAGGGCCCCATATTCAGCCACAATATAGGCTGCAAAGACGTATCTGTCCTTATCAACATTGCTATGTATGATTAACCTGGGTAGAGGACTGCCAACAAATAGATCAGGTTTTGCAGACTAAATCTGTGTTGGGGGGGGGGGGGAAATGTAAAATATGATGTCACTTTACAACCCAGCCCCTGCAGCTGCATGCACTGAGACAAGTTGGTCTCATCGCCTATTTATCCACCTCCAACTGGGCTCTTCCCACTACCCCTCCCCTTGTTAGTCATTTTGCTGTTCAAGTTGTTTGCAAAGAACTTTTCCAGCTCCAAAGTGCATTTCATAGAGTGATTGAGAAAGCAAGCAAAGGAAGTATTAATGAGCTCATTTCCATAGTAATGGGCTCATTGCCATTCAGGCTGCTGGAAATTTATGAAGCCATCAACAGAGAGGAGAGAGGCAATGGGGGGCAGGAATGAAGAAACACAGAATGGCAAGCATGAAAAGAGGGAAGGTCGCAGGTGGAGCAGAAGGGGAGGAGAAGAGGGAGGCAGAGAGCAGCACACTGGGGCTGGAATTAATGGAATCACCCTTCCTATAACAATAAATCCTGAAACTATGTATGCCTTGCTTTCAGGAGCAAGTATGACCCCCTTCCCCCTTACAGGCATTTTGCCTTTGGGAGTTCATCCTCTCTACCAGACCCACGGCACTAGCCAGGTTTGTTATGCTTTGCCTGTCTCCTACAATTAAGTAATTACACATCTGCTACTGAAAGACTGGAGAGCTCTGTGGCGACACTGTCCGTCTGGGACGCCATCCCTGCTCCCTTGACAACTGCAAGTGAATGCTGCTGTGGCAGCAATGCCACCCGGCCTCTTTCTGTTCCACCTCATGCCTGGGATAAAAGGAGGCAATATGGGCCTGCCAGGAAAAAAAAAGAGTTCACAGTTTTAGGTGCCCCTTACAGCAACAGGGAGCTGTAAACAAACTTACCCCATGAGTAACCCACACTAGCAGAGAACAGGACTCTGTCTCCCTCCACTGGTCTTGTCCTTGCAGGAGGTTTATGACTCTGCTATGGGACTTAGGGCTTCAGATTTTAGACAAAAAAGATCATCCCAAGATCCTGGACTGACCTCATATGACATTACTGTAAGTTACACATTCCAGTTAACCTTTTACCCACGACACTTACTTTCAGGTTGCTCAACATCCTGAGGACATGGTGAAGAGATATTCTGATTTTCTTCATAGGCTGGAGATGCCCGGAGGGTCACAGCTCCTTTTCCGCTACAGACTTTGCTGGGATCCGTTTCTAGAGGAAATGCACACCCACAAAGGCGACACATTTTAAACAGAGGACGCAACAGCATTAGAAGCCATCAGAGCTCTATGGAGTAATTGTAGCATGGCTGTCTCTGGGTGAATCAATCTAGTAATGTTTATGCAGATGAAGATTAGCTCTGGATTTAAAGCATTGAGAAATCAAAGCAGTTTTGTGTTCAGGTAATTGATGAATATAGAAATAAGGTCTGAGTCAGTGTAACACAGCTAAGAAAGCAAGAAAAACAGATGAGTGTTTGAACCAAATTTCACAGGTCTATTTGCTTTATTGTGCCTGCTTTCCATGGAGATATTGTACTAGTAAAGTTTTCTACCGTTATACCTGTGGCTCTGCTAAAGAGATGTCCCAGTGATACAAAACAACACAATTTGTGTGCTGAGGCCTTAGAAATGCCTTTGGTGCAGGACTGAAAGAGAAAAAACGTTTTATAACTACTGGAGGACAAAATCTCGTAACCATACTGAATATAATCTAAAGACACTGCAAGCTAAGTCACTTTCTTACCATCGCCCCCATTTAATGGCTGTGTTTAATCCTCTAACACAGGAACTCTCTCAAGAACTAGAAAGAGATTTAACACGTATCTGTTCAGATCACATTGTGAGCCAAACACCAGATCATCTGATTCAGCATAGCTTCTTTGGGGGCTTATCCTTGCACATTTCAGTTCACACATTTTGGCTTTTTCTCATGCCGTACCATCAAACAACAACAAATCAGGGCTTCAAGGTTGTCTCCCTTCTCTTATTGAAAAGCTTTCTGTAGAGTTGTTTCCTCTGAGATATCTATTAGGACAATAAGCCTAAAGAGTCTCTCACTTATCCATGCTACTTCCCCTGGAAAACACACTCCTTCCCCTTCTCATGCACTATTACTGATCCCGCAATGGTCATCAGCTTTTTCACTCTGACCTACCTAAAATCAGCTGCCAGTCCTACTAACGCACAAGAAGCCCCAAGAGGTTCTGGGCAGGTGCTGTGTTGCAGAAACAGCAACACAAGATGATCTTTATCTTTACAAGGGGAGGATCATGTTATCTCTGTAGTGGGAAGGATGTAGTTTCTCTCAGAAATTGGTATTTTAATATAAGTTATGCATTTAGAATGGAGGGAGAGGGCAAAGGCTGCTGCTTATTGCCCAGCCAACAGCCCATGGTCATGGAGGTCAGTATCTCCTGGCTGATTTCAGTAAGAAAATACCCAGTCAAACACAAACCAGTACAGCTCTTACCAACCACAAGAACATCTTAGCCACGACTCCAAAACACTGCCACAAAATATCACCAGTATCAGATGGACAACAGCAATAAGGGGAGGGACTCAAGGAATATCAAACATCTGGTTCACATTGGAAGTCCTCTGCGCAGGATTATCAGTGTCCAAGCTTTTGTACAAGCTTCCAGTGCTTTGGGGCTTTCTCAAAAAGGATAGTTTCAGGCAGCAGATCCATACTTGGAACTGGAGGAAGGATGGAATGAGTAGGGAATCAAAAGAGACTTTCAGGTCCCGCAGTTCAGCCTCTAGTTTATTTGCAGCACTGATGTGGCCCTTAACTATGAAGGGAAAAGCTAAACAAACACAGACAACTGAACAGTGCTTAACTCTGTTTTCAGGTTTTAAATACGCCAAATTTGCATTCCTACTACACAACTGGTCATGCCTTAAGGTCATCCACATGGCTGGCAAAAAGGATGTTGACTTCTGAGTGATTTTCACATGACCAGTGTGATCAGAAGATGCTCTTTCCCAGAAATTCAGTTGTAGCTCATTCACATCCACACAGCACAACGTACAGCATCAGGACTCCACCAATCTCTGTTTAAACCACACTGCCAAGATTTAAGCTCTAGAACTCCAGTTTTAAGAGAGCTGTAACTTTGTGAGGCGGGGACACACTGGCGGGAGTCACTTGACCTAATTCTGACATCCACAGGGTAGCTGTTCTTCTGAACTCCTCACCCAGATTCTCTTCACAGATACTGGAGAAAAACGAGAACACCTAGAGCACACCACAAGGTAAATGCCTCCATCGCACTGGAGGAGAAAGACACTCAAGTTGTCTGTTTCTCTCTGCGGACTGCAAGAGTCTAAATGTTTAGTTCGGCAGTACTTGTTGAGAGAAATCCTACATATAACCCTATGTGTTAGAGAGGTTAAAGCTGTCCATAGCCCCCACACCTTATGAACATTCTTAAAGCTCAAGACAGACATATCAGCATCTTCTTGAACCATGACTCCAGAGGCTGGGGATGCAGCTGGTCCCTCTTTACTACACAGGCTATTCTTGACATAGGGCTAGCAAAGCAAGCAAGAGCAGAAAATATCCCAGAAGAGTACCTTCTTCTGAATCTCTCCTCATCAAATGCTTAATTTAGTTCCTTTCCTATTCTCCCCTTGTCCTCTCCCTTCTAGCCACCTTTTGTTTCTTAGTCATTAAGTTATTGAGCAAGTAAAAACATTTTTCTTGGTCATTTTGGCAAAAATAAACATACTAGAACAGAGTGTAAGAGCAAATAAGGCCCAGAAATAACAGAGAAGGCTGAAGGGGCTTTAAATGCCTTATTCTTCTAGTTGATAGGTAGGTGTCACACAGAGTGTACATCTTGCACCGCACTCTGACATACCTTGCTTTTGTATCAAGGATACATAAACCATGAGAAGGGGAAAACAGAGAGCTTCTGGGTCAGGTTCAGCTCTCGCCCACTGTCTGCTTCATTTGGACGCTCCATTTCTAGGGGCAGGAACCCAGACCGTAACAGCAAGCACAGGGAATAACCTTTCCCCAGTGACAGAGGGCAGGGGTGCACATCAGGACTTTAACACTTCTCCTGTGCTACGCAGCAAACAGCGACGGGGCACTGCACGCAGGAGGCCTGAGCTTCCCGCGCACACAAAGCAGCGCTGAAATGCAGCTGCCTCCTAAGGTGCTCCCTGTGCTCAGCCTTCCCCTTTTGCTTACGTGGCCAATGCTGCACACTTACCTTGTTTATACCACGCACTGCCTATCTTTGTTGGGCTCTTTGGCAGGTATCACGCATACACTGTGATTTGGTGAGGCCTCAGTTTGATCTCCTCCACTGTTACTAACACCAGTAGTTTTGCTGATCATTAATATTCCAGAGATATGAACAAAGAAAGGTAAAACTGGTATTCAGATGGTTAGCCTGGGAGTCCACCATTTATGCCTCTGAAAATTTACCCACAGTTCTAACCTTCAGATTCTGTAAAATAGCCCTTTTACAAGGTCTAGTACAGTGGGAACAAAAGTACATTTATTAAATATTTTCTTAAATAGAAAAAACTTGAGATGGAACTGAATTTCTCCCCTCAAATCTGACCACCTCTGAACTTCGAGTTTTCAAAATTTTGGATATAGAAACAATTATTGAAGGCAATGCTGTCTTGATTTTTACCTACATTCTCACAGAAATCTGCCCGAAAAATTTCCACTAGAGATATTTTCCACTGGAGAATGATGACTTGACAAAATGGAAACACTATGAAGAAACCAATCAACTTCATGGAAATTCTCATGGGAAACTATCAAAGCATTTAATTTGGGTATGATTCAGACATTTTTACTTGATATTTTTATTTTTGTGCATTACAGATGTAATGACAAAAGTCAAAACAGTAAGAATCAGAAAAAAAACATTCTCAATTCCACAAAATTAGAATGTTTTGAAAAGTAAGAAAATGAAATATCATCAGAATATTTCATTTTAGGAGAGGAGAACAAATACCTATGATTTTGTATTTCCTCACCATCTAGGTGAAAAGAAGGAAAATAAAAATCTGAATCTCTCAGTACAGAAATTCAGCAGATGGTAACAAACATGATATTAGCACTGCACTAGTGCAATGGCACACACATGTGACAAAGACCAGAAAAGACAAGCAGTATCAGCTAGACTAGTTGGACTGTCCAAATTCAATAAAGTACAAAAAGAATCTTATACTTCTAGCTGGAAAACATGTATTTGGGGAAGGGGTGACAGCAAGCCTATCACCCTTACTCATTCACATAAAATTTCTATAAAGTCAGTGTAAGTACAGAAAAAGAAAAATAAAACCATTCCACAAATGTTGAACTATGCTTGAACCTGTAAAAGAAAATCTCTGATGTTTATTTACTTTCATAAAGACCAAAGATATACAGGAAATATTCTTTGGTTCATGAGGAGTTTGGTTCAAGATGAGGTTGCAATAACAATATCATTCATAACCAAGCATTAGTGGAAGAGTTTACAACGATCCCAGATTCAGGTAGACTCAATTATATCTGCAGAGGAGCAGCGTAATTGAGAGCAGTGTGTTGTGTCATCATGAGCTAATTTTATTACCTACTGATGAAATCTACAGCTCTGGAAGCAGTGAAGAGAGGATGAAGCTAAAAACTAGCTGAAGCAAGTGGGTGAAGCAGAGAGAAAGAAAGATAAAGAGAGACAGAGAGAGAGACAGAGAGAATGATGGCCAACTACTGCGTATGGGGAGGGAGAAGAAGATACCTGTAGGCAGCACTAGGTGAGGAGAACTTTTCACTTTCTTCACAGGGATTATTTTAACGGCAGATATAGAGCGTGTACATAAAGGGACGTCAACAGCTGCAAACACAAAAGTGTAAATGGCACATCCAAAAAGGAAGAACAGAGTAGGGAAGCATGCCACAAAGTTTTCTAACGTACTTGGAGACACAATAGCAGGAAATTTCAGATACAAAAGCAGTCCAAAGAGCAGTGACGCAATCGTTAAAAATATCTCCTCGTTCACCCTAATTCAGGACGTGCCTGTTTTATGTAGCGTACAGAACTGATTACTGAATTGCCTAACTGCTGTGCAGCAGGGGAAAAAGAATCTGGAAGCATTAGTTTTTAGAAACCACCAGTATAGTTTAGTGTAATCATTCAGCTGAGAAACACTACATGCAAAAATAAAAATGTTAAGTCAACATCAAAATGGCTCAGTTAAAACAAGGTAAAGTGAAAAAAACAAGGAGTGAAAGGTTCAGAGAGGAACATTACATCAGCCACATTATATGAATTCTGGATTTTACAGTACATATTTTACAAGATTAGCCATAGAAAGTAGAGACACATGAGATAATCTGGAAAACAGGCCCATGCCACAGGGCAATTATCAAAATACCCAAATTCCAAAATCAATTCATCTAAACAATAAATCAGAGTGATTACTATTGGACTCCATCATCTAGTATAATAATTATACTGGGTATATTACTACCAGACAATCTTTTTTTAATGGAAAAGCACTATGCAAACTCTAATAATTGTCACAAAAATTCTCCAGAACTCCTCATACTTCCTCTCTAACTCTATATTGCAGCTAGTGTGGAAATCTATTTATATATTTAAAAAAAGAGGTGGGGAGAGGCGGGGAGAGAGAGAGAGAAAAGCAAAATAACTTAGAGGACTCAACAGGACTAGCCAAGATAAACACCTTGCAAATTATGGCTCCATAAAAATAACTTGAGTTTTGCTGTTGATTTCCACAGAGCCAGGATTTTCTCTTTTAAAATCTATTTAATATAGATTTATATTTGTATATTTTATATATATATATATATATATATATATATATATATATATATATATATAAAAATAGATATTTAATATATTAACTAGAAAATACTAGTTGCCTCCTTAAGGTCCCTTCCATCTCCTTCTGGCCTATAAAACAAGGGTTAAGAGGAACTACTCTTCATACTCCTGAATGCAGAGCACAAGTTATAAGCAACTAATCTCCTGCTTTCAGGACAGCCTTCGGAGACAGACAGAGGCTCTTTCAGAGTGTAATTCAGAGCGTCTGACTGGTCCTCATATAGGAGCCAAGACAGACAGGCTGGCCAGCTCTGCCAGCTTGAGTGAGGCACTGCTTTTGGGTGCTATGTACACCCACCTGGGTGCTGCGTACACCTCCCTCTTGTGGCAGTTCTTTCTGGTCCAAGGTAAAAGTGGAAAGCATAGACTTCACCTACCTGGAAAAGAGCTCTGAAGAGGATGGGGGAAGAGCTTTACAGATTTTTTTTTTAAACCTCAGATAAAACTGTTAATTTTTAATTTCAGGAAATGGTTTTTAATTCATTTATATTAAACAGGAAACCAAATCAAAGCCTATTCTCCATGCCTCTTCCTGGTCATAGGGGACTCTGAATACAGTTGAACCCAAATCCAAACAGCCTGTGGTTTAGGGAACAACCCTAATCATGTCCTGCTCTGTACTTGATTGAATTCAGCTACCTACAATGCAGTCAAAATCCTAACCACTATAAAAAGTCATCAAAAGGAAAAGAAAGAAAGGAACTCAGCAGAAAAGCACTGATACAAGCTCACACTTTCACCCTGCCAAAATACACATAACCATTGTACAATACTGGATGCTATAAAGCACACTCCAAACCCACTGATGTTAACATAAGGAGTGTTTCGTTTAGACGAGTTTGGGTTCTAAATCGTTGCTGCTAATGACAGATTTCTTTATTACTTAAATAGTTGCTTCCTACTCTTTAATCCTTGGCCCAAACCTTCACTTCCCACTGAAGTTAGCAAGATTCACACACAGGCATCCACAAATCTATGCTGTCTGAATGCGCTAAGATCCTGAGGCACAGGTGCTCACAATCACTGCAAGCGGTAAACAATCTTCTTCAAAACAGCACTCAAAAATATACTAACAGGTAAATCTAGCCTGCCACGTTTTGAGGCTTAAGGGACAAAAAAAATATTTGTTCAACTCAGTGCTGCTTTCTTGTATCAGCACTGAGGCAAACTAAATTTGGAAACCCCTGCTGCAGTGAATGTCAGGGGAAATGAGCCACATCACTCAGCTGACATGCAGGGGGAGCTGCAGAGGTGTCTCTGAAGCTCTTAACCCACCTTTTTCTTGTCCATTGCTGCTTGAGATTAGCCCGTTGACAACAGTTTTTGCAACACCAATTTCTTCGTGTTCTGAAAGACAAACAAAAAAAAAAGCAGATTACGTCTGGGTTAAAACACTTGCAACTGAATTTAATCTCTGACTGCAAGGGGATGTCATGGATCAGCACTCTAAGATTCAGGAACCAGAAGACATTCCTATTTTAAGAGATGTTGCTTGGAGACACAAACCTTCTCCCTTGGATGACACTTGTTCCTCCTCTCCCCTTGTCTGTCTGGATTGCAGCCTCATTGAAACAGGGACAACAGGGACCGCCTTTGTACGTGCACGTGGCATCCATGGGGCCTCTATATTCTAGTATAGACAAAGTAACTGCTCTTCACTGCTCTGTCAGCCAAGTACCTGTGTACAAGTTTCTTGTAAATAAGGGAGCTGGCCCTGTGCTCCTCAGTTTTCTAGAAGCATGCTGTGTTACAGTACTCAGGGCTGCCACGCAATTTCCCAGCACCTACTGACTTTGGGGCTCAAGAGGAGCAAAGAGAATATCTATCTTTTGCTATAGTTAACTGACATGCTGAAGGTTTGATTCTCAAAGCTACTGGGGCAGTTTTCAGAGTTTGTACCTCTTCAAATTTGAGATTTGAAGGAAGCCTATCATGAAATCCAGCTCAATGTGAAACCAGCATTTTACTGGATTTACAGTCAATAAAGAGATTCCAGAGATCTCTGTGGAAGAGAGAGGTTTTCAAATCTGCAGGGCTCTCAGCTGATTCAAATAAAAACCTCACTGAATTTTGTGAAACAGGAGAGTGTGCTGGAAAGGATCTAGAAGGCCATCTAATCCATCTGCCTGACCCATGGCAGAAGCAAATCTACCTGTGTCATTGCTGACAAGCATTTGTCTAACTAGTTCATATGAACATCCAGCATCACTCCAAAACAATGTATTCCACTGCTTCAAACTTGGAACTTTAGTAATGTTTAATCCAAATTCCTCGCTCATATTTTCCTTTGGACTCAGTCCAATTGGTCCATATTTTTCTAAGGCCAAAAACTGGGCACAGTGCTCCAGCTGAGATCTGACAGAGTGCTAAAATCAGTAGAAATATATCTTGGACATGTGGAATAATAACACTTTGGTATGATACTTTGGTATGATATTTGCATTTTTTTTTGCAACAGTATAAAAATTGTTCAATCTGATTCGGCCTGTCACACAGACAAGCTCTGAGGTTCTCCTCTGCCTAACCAGCCCTGTTTGCTGTTCCCTCATTTGTCTCTGAACAGCTGATTTGTCTCTGAACAGCTGATTTTTCCAATCCAGATGTTAGATTTGGCATTTGTCCCTACTAAAACATACTAACACTTATTTCTAATCATTCATTCAGGTAATTAACATGATTTTGAATTCTAATATCGTATGCCAAAATGAAAGAAGCTAAAGTGACCTACTCCAGTTCAAGTGCTGACCTCCTTAGTCAAATTTTGAGTTTTATGGGCCAAATTTAAACCATAAAAATCAAGTCAGTACATTTTTCACTAAAAAGTGATTCCACTGTTTCATCAATAGTCAGATTCCCTGAGCAGGGGGCATGGCTGAAAACTGGAAAGAAGAACAGTCAAAAAGGAAAAAAGAAAAAAAAAAGAAAAAAAAAAGGAAAGCGCAATTGCATCACAAACAGACAGGAATGATTCTAGCAGTAAAAAGATAGGTCAGTGAAGGCAAGTGGAAAGTAACAGAGACTTACCAGAGCTCATTGTGGTCGAGGGACTTGCTTTTTTTGCTTCTGGATTTTCTTTGCCTCTGTTTAAAGTAAAAGGCAGAATGATTACCTTATGTTTCACGTCTGCCCAGACTGCAGTGGGCCTGGTGTTGAACATGCATCACAGGAGTCAAGGTAGGAGTCACAGTGTCTTAAAAAAATTTAGTTTCTCAACTCAAATGGATTTATTTAGTTAGTATATTTTTTGATGATAATTATCAGAATTAAGCAGGATTCCTACCCAATATAGATATTACTAAAAACATTTTCAGACTAACCCTCAAGATTAAATCACAAGATACTGACTAAAATGTAAAAGCCTGTATATGGCAAACTGCAAATCTGGCTAGTCTCTAATCCTTGAAACATGCACCATTAAAAAAAAAAAAAAAAAAAAAAAAAAAAAACTCAGTGATACTATCTCTAAGCAAAAGCCCCCAACCTAGAGTTATTGCCAGATTTCAAGGCTATCTGTTGTTCAGACCAAAGTTTGTCTCTCCTTTGGAAGATGTTACAATACAGAAGAGAGTTATCTATAAAACTCATATTAACTTCTGCCTCAATCACTTCTAGTCCTGTTTGCCCCTTTAGAATTTAAAATGAATAAAGAGAACAGGGTAGCATTTTCTGTTACAAAGCATGCACTGATGTGCCAAGGAAAGGCGCCTTGAGTTATGCATGAATTTCTTTTACCTAGCCATTGTTTCTAGCTAAACAAGCGTTCTGTTACTCTCCTTGACCACTTTACCATGGAGGAGAATATCTTATCTCCATTTCTGCTAAGAGACTTTCTATATAGCAGGCAATTCCCGATCATTTCTCTTGGCATAGATTCAGTAGCTTGCCTCATGCACTTGAGCTGCCTTCTCCAAGGGCGAAGCCGAGGCGCACAGCCTTTGCATGAGCAGCTGCGAAGGTATTTGCTCAGGCAGGGGATGCACAGGTTGCAAGAGCTCTCAGGGATGTTGTATCCTTCCAACCAAGAGCACAGACTCAACACCAAGACTCCTGCACAGCAGGATAAATAATCTTACCAAGCAGGCTCTGTAGCTGTTCGTTATTCATGGAGTAAAACACCAGTGCTACTGGTATTTTCAGGAACAGTCTCTATAGGTGAGACTTAAAATGAGAAGCTTCAATTCTTCTGGGACCAAAGGCAGTGGAATTACCAGCCCAAGACAAAAAATTATCAGACTGGGATCAGAGGAGAAAAAGTCAATATTCACAATCATGGAAGACTAGATGGGGACAACTGTGGGGCCTGTTCATACTCAGTGCCCACTCCTGTTAGGACGTGATACCTACAGCAACAAACAGGTTTCAGTATGACACTGCAAATGTTGGTTTCAACAGCAAAAGAGCAGCATTTCTGCAAAACAGGTCTGTTTGCCAGGGTCTCCTGACTCTCTAAGGGTCGTAGATTTAAATAAAAATCCTTTAATTTCTGTTCTTTTTATTCCATTTTCATCAAAAAATAGCACTCAAGAGTGAGACCAAAAGTAACTCCAGCCAAGATAAGACTAATTTTTTTTTTAATTCTGCCAGTACTCACACTTTTAGACCAAAAGATCCTCGGTTAAGTGCCCCCCAGGAGGCAAACAGAACAGGTACCAGAATCTACACAATCATGCATAGACAAAGACCCTAACCTGTGAAATATGGGGAAAAGCAGGTACAAAACTCTCTTCTCCTTCCAAGCTGCTAAGAGAAGTAAGAAAACAAACAAGATAGATAGAGATCCTTGTTTTCCTGTTACATGAACTGGAGGCAGCAGTGATACTTTGTAAGAGGTGGAAATTGCCTTCAGGGAAGTTTTTTCTCCTGCTTGAACTGTCCCCATTCTTAGCTAGCATTTGTTTCATACCAGTCAGAACATAACAAACGTGTTCAACAGATACTCGAAGAGGAAAGGAAAGAAAATTCAACAAGCAAATACAGTAACAGACTGGTCTGTTCACTGCTAAAACTAGCCAGTATCTGGGCTCTCAAGCACGCCACTCTAGTGACAGCTGCCAACACTTAATTTTTTAAACATTTTATTCATTGAAATAGCCACCTAAGATATACACCATGGGTTGGTGAAGGCTCAGTAAGATGCAGCCTAACTCTTACGCTGATCCCAGTGAAACACAGTGAAAAGTGGGGGGTGTAGTCTAAAACTAATCAGGCCTGCTGCCTGATTTTGCCTGCCAATGCAATGTCTGCTTTTTGGTTCTACCATTTTGTACAAGGAGTAAAGACTCTGAACTAGAGATGGCTAGCACAGTCTGAGAATTTGGACAAACATATTTATTAATAACGTTCTTTCCCATCTCAGTAAGATTTCCATTACAGGAAGATGCCTTAATTCATGTAAAGGGGAAAGAAATGGGCTCAGATTACAGGCTACCCAGGCAAAGGATATGCATAGGAATATTATAATCTTCTATGTATGAAAAACGTATGAGTTGAACTCACTGGATAAATACACATCCCTCTGTAGGACAAGGAGAAAACTACAAGAAAGACCAAACCCGAAGTAAGTCCCAGCTCACCTTTAGAATTAAACCTCCACAAATATCATCCTGAAATTGAGATCACAGGATCCTAGAAGTTTTGACTCAGCACTGACCCTCCTCTATATGAGCTCCATGCAAGTCAACAGAAAAAGATGCTCCACTGACAACATCTCCAAAAGGCTGCATGCTTTTCTCTGGTATGTAAACATACAAATACACAAATGATACAAAACACAAGGCAAAAATAATCCAGGCTGTTACCTTTCCTAGAGAGGAAACAGGAACAGCAGCTCACAAACCTGAGCAATACAGGCCCCCTTCTACAACAGTGGTCTCTGAACAATTAAATTTAGGCCTATACTTTGTGCCGGCCAGACCACCTCATCTCTATGTAGAAATATTGGCATCACAGCCACAAGGAATCTCTTATTTCGATGTTTTGTAATTGGATTCAAGAGTCTTGACATTACTTGCAATGTAAAGTCAGCATTAACGAAAGAACCCACAAAAACACACAATTATTTGGCTTTAAAAGAACAAATTTCTTCTAATAGGAAGTGATTTAGAGATTGAACTTTTTATTTAAATTAAAGAAAACTTAATAAGAATTAAAGAAAGTTTGCTATAAGTAAATGAAGTAGGAGGACAAACTCATTAGAATTCGATCTAGAAAATGACTTTTCCACATATTCCCAAATTTACTAGCAACTATAGAATTCAATTAAAATAACAAGCCTTCAGTGCTTACTAACTGTGAAACTAATCAGCATTATTTAAGCAGCCAGCTGAACTCACATCTAATGTGGGTTCCCATACAAAGGATTAAATTCATAGTGGATATGAATGAGTGCAACTCCAGAGACTCCATTTAAAAGTTGATTTAGATCAGCTGATTTGCATGCAAATTGGCTGTATGCAGGTAGAAATAATCACTTTCTAGATTCAGGAAACCATGGCGCATGTTTGAAGTTTAAAACATGCTTCAGTGCCTTTTTGCATTAGGGCTACAGGGCTATTCTACCTGTCTCGCATACATTTAATTTAAACTACGTACTGAAGTCTAATTAGGCCTATCTTGTATTTTATGGAGCAGCCCGAGGCTGCTCTTAGCACTAGATCCATGGTCCAGCCAGGCAGCACATCTGGCTCCACAGTCCCAGTATAGCGAAGTGTTGCCCTCTGTAAAACCTGGGTGCATACATGCCATAAGTCAGCGTGCCATGAGTCTTAGGCTAGTGCATCATTAGACAGAGCAGTCCCTGCCAGGCTGGCCAGACAGCTTGTCCCTAGGCTGCCTGCAGGCTGTGAAAGGAGGGGAATTTGGAAACATTTTCTGCTCCCGGGTGCTTTGGAGAGTTTCCTGGAGGCACAGCCGAGCCAGTCCTGCAGACTTGTGCAAGCGTGAACAGCAGCACTTCAGCACAGAGCCTTTCAGAGGGAACCAACAATGAGGTCCCTCATGTCAACCTTAAAAACAGAGAAACTGGTACTGCCAGGTCAGGCAACACAAAACAAAATAAAACAAAGTTACTCCTTCCAGCTCCCTGTTCCTACCAGCAGAGAGGCTGTCACCTTGCCAGACCTTAATTCATGCCTTTCCCAAAATGTGACAAAGAAAAGCAACAAAGGCGTCAAAGTTGCAGACATGCAAAACGCAATGAAAGGTACTGAATTCCTAAGGCATTAGCCATAGGCTTCAATTCTGCACATGCCAATGTCTGTACATAACATCCACCATGTCCTTGCTAGGTCCGTCATAGCTCTAGAAGGACGTTTAATGGCTCCTTCTTCCCTTTCATCCCTAGCACGTTTCTTCCAAGACTGCAGCTCTTTCCCTACTTGGTGTGGAAAAGAGAGCAGGGGATTTGGAACCCTATTTAGGAGGAATGCAGATAAGTGGTGACTACTGCTGCACAGCATGTCTCTGGATTATCTCACAGGCTCTAAACGTTCAAGCACTCCCCCTGCATTGGCAGGGAATAACAAACAGCTCATTAATAGTTCCAAGTAAGGACACATGCTCTTAAATCACTGGTATCTTAGTTAAGGGTTGCAGGAGATGGTTATTTTTGGTGGTCAAATGTGTGTTGGAGAAGTAATTTCCCTTAGTTTCTTCTCGTTACTATTGACAGCTCTGATTATTCACATAGGATTTTAAGATGTTAATTGCTAAACATAAACATTCAAAATTTATGAGGTATATCCCTAAAATCCTGAGATTTGGCCTCCTGCTTTATCTTCTCAGATTTGAGCTTTTACTTTTTGAAATTTTTCTCTCCAGGCACAAGAACTTTTAAGGGTTTTATGGTTGTTTTGAAATGAAAATTGAAACTGTTATTTATATTAGTATAATCTAGGAGTTGAAGCTTTTAGAAAAATGCCAACCTTTGAGACTTACATAAACAGCAGGAAGATCAGAAATCATAACATTTACTTCTCACATGGCCAGATCTCGCATATCTTTCGCACCACTCAGTCACTTAGCCCGCAGCTCAGGCCCTTCTGCACTTGCCAGCGGTGTGCCAGATCTGGATGTTCTGCGCACGCAGCCGCGCCAGTAATGCGGAGTCCCAAAGCTGGGAGGGGGCAGAGGGCTGCACCGCTGCCACTTCCCCTGCTCTGGAGAGTCCTTTGCTCAAGGAACGTGGCAAACACCGCTTCCAGGACACAGCCTCACATCACGTCAACCACCCCACCCAACCTAGCACTCAATGCCTAGAGCAGAGAAAATTTGCAGTTTAGATTATTTTTGTATTTTAGCAGAGGTAGAGAAAAATCAAGCTTATCGTTCCAGACAGCTGAAGTTCCCAGTCTGTATTTGCTCACTCTGGGATACCCCAGCTGCTCCAGTTCACCCACGGCCTCAGCACCCAGCTGAGTTTGCCCACCTGGAGGGCTGCTTGCACCCTTACCATTACCAGAGGGTGGGCTCAAAGTATGCCTAAAAGCTTGGCACAAAGTGCATGGCAGCTTCTTTCAGTGACGCTTCCCGCTACACGTCCGGCGCAGAACGCCTTAGGCAGGCTGCCTGCTGCCCGGCCCCACGGCAGGCCTCCATCGCACGTGAGGTCGGGTCCTGCAGAGCTCTGCCCCACGCCCAGGAAAACATTTTGGCATGGGCTTGGTTTGAAGTTAATGATCTAAACATGTGAGTTGCTGCCTGCATCTGAAGCACAGTTATCAAAGCTACAACACCACCTCTTCACTTCTCGCATTATATTACGTAAAGCATGGAGAGAGAAAAATAACTGGAACCCTGAACGCAGCTTCAGGTTAACCCAGGCAAACACCTGTCTCTTCAAGTACCATGTTACCATACCTTACCCTGAAATACCAAAAGAAACACGTTGCCTGTCATTGTAATTGAAGGGTTAAAGAACATCCTGCCACTCCTCAGAAGACATTGTGCTCCTAAGAATAAATCTCACAAAAAGGCTATGAATAAGCAGCACACAGAAGAACTGTGCTAATTCTGAACAACGCAACGGCCTCCACACACTCTTCAGTGAATCTTAAAACAGCAGAGAAGGAGCAGGGAAAACTCACTAAATGAAACAAATAGCAGCGTAGAACACAAGCTGCCATTAAATGTTCTTATGTTGAGCTTACAGCTGTTGGAAGAAATAAAGATAGCACATTTCATATGCAATATTACGCGCTTATGTATTTATAGGTATAGAGTACGTTTGTTTCCTTCCTAATCTGCAAAGTTAAGTTGGGGACACTTGCCCCAGCTACCTTTTGTGTAATTTAACAGGAATGTGTTACTCAGAAAACCAGAAGTCAAGCAGGAAATTTAAACTAGGAGGAGTGGCTTTAAGAACTCAGTGATGCTTTTGAATTAAGTCATCTTTCAGGTATCAACTTCAGAGTAAACAAAGCTCACCCGCAACCTGACTTAACTCGGTTCAAGTCACCACTTTAGAGCACAGGGCAGAAAGGGATCTCCTGGGTCATCAAGTCGCCTCCAATTCTACTGCAGGCAACTGTGTCACACAATCCTGTCCGAGAACATTTCACGTCCCAGCTTGAAAGCAGCATGACTTTCTGCCTCCACTGTTCCTCCTGAAGGCTATTCCAGAGCTCACTCTTCTTCCAGTTAGAATGCAGGTTCTGGCTTTCAGCCTAAATTTAATCTATGACCAGCTAACACTGATTTGTTTTGCACCAACACTATTTTTCTGATTAAGTAGCTCTTTTCCCTCCTGGTACATATCCCCACCCATACATTTTTAGAAGGCTATTGCACCTCTGAGTATTCAGTTTGCAAGCCTGTAACAAACATTTCCAAAGCAACCGGCCTGCCCATTGCCACCCATCTCATTAAAATGAAAACAAGAATTACAGCAAATATATTGGAGATCTCAGCCTGGAAAACAGTGGAGGATTTTAAAGACTGGAAGTCCTAAGTCTAAACTCTGCTTCATGTCACAAAAAGAGAGCAAAGCTAACAACTGATACGCTCAGCAGCTGAAAAGGAAGGGAAATCTGTAGGTTTAAGAGATGAATCAGCTTGTTTGGTCCATGCTAATTCTGGCCTGTCTACTAAAAACAATTCTGCAGCCAGTGCTAGTTCGGATAGTGATTTTGATGTCTACAGGAAGCTCACTTGCAAGGAAACTGGAATAATTTCACATCAGCCAGGGAACGCTTATGAGGTGACAACTACTTGTAGGTGGAGGGGTAAAGGGTGGCTCCTACTGGAGCCCTCAGCTCCTGTCCTGCTACAGAGACAGTGCCTGAAAAAGTAGTCCAGAAGAGGGTGGTTTGGCTCAGCAGACAGAAGAGAAACTTGACATGAAGCACCTGGTTCCCTTTGGTTAAGTTAACAGCTCTGATCCATAGCATTACAGCCAAAAACATTTCTTCCTGTGACAACAGATTTCAATACACTGCAAATGGGCTTTGACTTGCTCCTGACTCAGTCAACACTGCCCTTCTGTGCATGTGTGTGTGTGTGTGTGTGTGTGTGTGTGTGTGTTTGATAGTTATCAGAGATGATGGTGACATTAGCTGTGGGCTGTGCCTCATCTGTGTCAACCAAAGAAACAAATACCTTTGTGCCACACCTACATATCCGAGCAGTCAACATATACATTTTGAAACTTCAGAGAGAAAAAACAGATTCTGGAATATTTTAAATAAAAATCTTGTATTCAACTTAGCAGGAGATCCAAAGCACAACTTTTGAGAGCATTAGAAGCTGAGACTTCGCTCAGAAGTCACTGTGATACGTACACTAACACCTCACAAACGGAAGCACTTTACAAACTGATGTATGTCCTGTACAACCAAACTCAGCAGGGCACAGTTCTCACACCACCAACTATGAAGGGAAACTAGTAAATAATATAATAGCCACACAGCAACCTGGGACAGCTCAGGACACTTGGTTCTACCATGACTCATAAAGGAATTTGGGCAAGGAGCACGTTAACTACTGAAATTTAATTCAACAGAATTTTGTCTAGGGTTAATAAGGGGAAATTAATTCAGTGACATCAGATTTATTTTTTGCAAAAGGAAAATCTTCTAGAGAATCTGGAATGACTACACCTCACCAAGAAGATGCTGGTTGCTGTTTCAGCTGGAAGCAAGCTGACATATGTACACAGCATATTCCTTGGAGTCAAGCTGTTTTGAGACTACTTGTAAGACCTGTGTGACCAGTGTACTCTGTGTACTGCACTTAGCCTTGTGTATACACCTCTGGTTGAAGGCCATTTTTGTTTCTGCAGAACAACCGCTGTACATAAACAGATCCAAATTCCAGAAGCCCCAATTATGTGCGACAATGGGCCCATTTGGCTGACCACAGGATCGAGGGACAGACAAACACTACTTTGCATTTACTACAGTGAATGGTGTTCTATAAATACAGTAATTTAGATCATCTGAACAACATCCAGCAGCTTCTCCTGATGTGATTTTGTATAGCAAAGACAACAAAAGCTGTCTTTACTACTTCACTGTTCAGGAGCGTGTGACAGCAGTGAACAAGTGGAAGCTGCATTAAGTAGAAATTCTAATTAGAGATTGAATAGTGTCATCGAGTTCAGATCCAGATGATAAACATTCCATAAAAATGAGTGTGAAGGGAAGATTCTGATGCACCTCTGGTGTGTAAAATAGATACTTTATTGCTACAGATTGCCGTATGCCATTGCAGACAAACCCTGAGATTCCTAGTTTTGTCGGGGGGGGGGGGGGGAACTGCACAGGTATTGCCAAGCGTTCATGGGGACAACCATAATCACACATTGACGTTTAATAGTGAGCTCTGCTAGCACTAGCTGTTTTCAAGCTCTGTACAACACTAAGCTGCTGCTACCATGTTCTGAGGTATGTACATGCCATTCCTACTTCACACAAGGATGAAAAACATTGGCCTCTACTCTAGGCTGTGGCTGAAACCAGCTGAACTGGCACAGGGTGCAGGCATCAGCCTTTTGGGGTGTTATATGACGTTGCCAGAATAAGCAGAAGTGGTCGGAGAGTTGTTCCCACTCTCACACAACTGCAGTGAATTCCGGGGGACCACAGCAAAAGCTAAGTCTAGCCAACGTATAAGGGGAGTCAGACACATGCCAGGATCTCTTCCAACACACTTCTGACAAGCATAGGGGCACAAGTGGAGGTGAGACAGAGTCATTTGCCTTGGCCTTTGCCAACTTTGAGACATCGCTATGCTAGAAGTGTTTCTAGGGAACCAATTCATGCATCTGTATATCTGGCACAAAAAGCTCCCAACAAAATCCAGAAGGCTGGCCACTATTATGCACCCAATGCCACACAGCAAACCAGAACTCACACTGGAGTCCAGGCCAACTAATCTTGGGCTCAGTTGATTGGACTGTGCTGCTCTGAAGTCACCTACACACCGGAATTAAGAACACAGTGATTGTTTCTTATCTCAGCACTGAAAATGAGCCAAGAAAACCAATCTACTGGCTTAAACAACGGTCTGAGATTCCACACGTCTCCAGAAATAGCAAAATGTGACCTTCCAGAACCCTCATCTTCACTCCCCTCTGACTCTTCCAGCCTCAGGTGACCAAACTTACACATTGTTGAGAATTCCACATCCATTCTCTTCACTTTCGTTTTAGCAACAGGCCACAGACTCAGCATTCAGGAATTGCCTTTAACCACTCCTTCCCATAAAATTAGTCAGGAGAAAGATCCAGTCATTTTGGTAGGGAAACAAGGACCTGCCCATTTCCCTAACTACAACATAAACCCATGTAAGGTGTACATACATACCTCCTTTCTTTTCAAGCAGTAACTGGCAACACCTATTCTGATGAAAGGAGCTATCTGAACATTAACCTCTACCACCCCAACAGAACTACCAACTGCACATCAGCACGTGCCAATGTCTTGTAAAGTCCTGGTAGATCAATTCATCAGCAGCTCTAAGAGGGCTACCTCTTGACTAACCGGATAAAAGATATTGGTATCCTTACCGTGATTTAGGCTTCTCAGCTAATGGTGCCATTTTCCTCAATCCCTTGGTTTCACCATTTGAGGGGTATTAAAGAGTTAAGGAAGCTTTTCTCTGTGTCACACAGCCACTCGGTTTGTTGAGGTGTAACAAGAAATTTGTGGAGGCCTCTCTCCCTCTGCCACCCTTAAATACTTTGCTCCTCCTACTGCTGTGCTTTAATTAGCCAGCTCGCTCTTAGTCACACCATCCTGTCACTAGGCTTGCTCACCACCAGCCACCCCCACCCAGCCTGCCTGTTACTCCCTTGCCACTGTCATCATGCAAGACACTGATGCTTCTTACAGCTCTGGAGCTGGGAAAAAAGAGAAAGTTGGGAGGTGACAGTCCACAGGAGCAAAGGTATGGGATGCTCTAGAGAAGATAAAAGGCAGACAGACCTTGAAAGAAATAGTTAAAGCACATGGTAAGTGCTTTAAAAATAAAAAGCTTCATTTTTTTCTTTTTTTTTAAATAGCCAGAGAGTGTTTGCTTGTCAAGGATGACAAGAGTTTCATTAGCACTGGCCACTGCAGATCCTATTTCAGTGGATAGGAGCTGAGGGGTAAGCTAAGGTTTCTGAGATTTGTAGCACAAACAACATGATAAAAAGAGAAGCTGTCCACTTGTGTAGCTACGAAGATGAGCGGGTATGACACTTTGAGCATCATAACAGGCACCAAGGAAGCTTTTAAGCCACAAGCTATGCTGGGGTGTCCCCAGAGTTTAGCATGCCCACCACAAAGTAGCCTGACTCCCCTTCATTCAGCCCTAAATGCACACTGGAGTACAAGTCATGCCAGCTTGCAGGAGCGTGAGGGTATATTCACATCATCCTAGCCTGGGCAGTCTGCTGGAAAGGATGGTAGCAGCACAGCACCACCCTTTCTTCCACTGTATGAACTTGCACAATGGATGACTGGGATTAAGACTTCTCCAAATCAGAGCTTGGAGTTTGGTTATCCAAGGCCCAGTGGTAATCTAATAGAAGAATTAATTTGAGGGAGAACCCAAGTCTCTTGGTAGTGTCCTTTGTCACCAGATCACAGCAATCAGCACACTGAGACTGCAGCTTTTTGTGACTGACACTTTAGAGTCTCTCCACCTACATCTCTCCAAGGTTGATGCCTCAACTATGCATGTGCATATAGGCATTGATCTGCAGCCTAATTCATTGACTGAAAACATACTGAAAATCATTGCAAGGCAAGTGTCTCAGCATTCAGTCAAGACCTAGAAAGCAGTGCAGATGGAGAGAGTTGCTGATTGCAGAAGGGCACAGAGCAAAATTCACTCTGTTGGTCAATGTTTACTCTAACGTTTACTCTAACTCTTCTAGAAAGATGTTAGCAAAGGACACAAAACAAATGCCTCCAAATACCTACACATGCAAAACCATATTGATGCCTTGTGAAATGTTGACTGAGATTCTGGTTTGCCAACCAAGCCCTTTTCCCTCCTCGCCAGTATAACATTTAGCAATCCAATACTTATCTCCCATCAAATGGGAACATTTAATCATCAGTTTAATTTAATAATGAGAACATTTAATCATCAATATGCACAGTCCTGACTTGGTAAACTGGCTAAGGGATAAGAAAAAGTTGGAAAATACCGCTCTGTTTTACCTTTTTATTTAAGATGGATCCCACACTTCAGTGTGAACATGCCACTGGTAGTACCTAATCAAAGTTAACAAGAAGTACCCATGCCAAGATTCAGTATGAGATCCCAGAAGCACTAATGTTTTTAAATGAGTTTCAGGTTCATTTATCCCAGCAGATATCTGAGGCTATTTGTGAAATTTGATTTTGGATCTAGGCGTAGACTCCAACTCTTCTAAAAGACAGGTGTGTTTGGATTGGCTAGAGGAAGAAGAGGGTTATTTCAAATATACAACAGTCAGAATAAATGACGATGGAAAACCATGTTTTGAGTGGTCATACCCTAGTGTCCCTTCTGGGGGGGAGGAGGGGGGAGGAAGTTCCCAAACAAACCAGAAAGAGAAAACACACAACATTGTCCAAAGTAAACTGTGCAGTTATCAGCAGCTCCAATTACTTGAAACATACTTGTTTATACAACAGTACACACCAGGAGACCCCCCACCAAACATATCTTCTTTGATCTCCCTCTCAAATCTGTTCTGGGGCATGATCACATGAGAGGTTTCTGTCAGCTGGCAGCCCCTTGCTTGGTTTATAAACAAGTCTCTGACAGTTTTTCTTCAGGTAATAAAAATGAGCACCGTTAAAATGACAAGAGAGTAGAAGCCATACTCTGGAAAAATAACAGCTAGGGAGCTAGTGAGAATGACACCTAGGGAGATCTAGGGGCTGCTCCAGATCCAAATTCAGATGGGAAAGTTCAGGTCAAGGAGCAGGTCAGGAACACTTCTGTCTTTAGGATTTGTAGGATCCAGCTCAGATAAGCTTCAGTTACCTTGTAGAGAGGCAGAAGTTTGTACTATGGACACCTGGTCAGATAGAAAACTGAAGGACCCTCATTGAATCTGCTGCTTCACATGGTGGTGGTGGTAGGAACCAGGCAGCAAGCTCTGCACAGCCACTTACCATGGTTGTCTCTGAAGTCAGCTCTCAGGGCAAGATAAAAAATTTCATGATCTTCTGCTGCTGCTGCTTTATCAATCTGCAGTAATAGTGTAGTTTCTGCTGTAATTGTCGCAGTATAGCAGTAGAGGCCATTTAAATGCCAGGACATTTCCATGATCACCTGCTGTATTCCCTCCCCCCCCCCACCATGGTACCCAAATCTTTGGGAAACATAGCATCATTGTTATAACTAAAGGAAATAGGAAAATGGACAAAACCACGTGCACAAGGGAAGTCTTTGACATAACAGAGGCAGAGTCCATTTCTAGGATTTTCCAGACCACCGCTCTACCCATCAGACAAGCCTACCCTCATCTTGTCCCTGTTTTGCTATCAAAGTCATACACAAATCCTTTTATCGGAAGGATGACCTCTGATGTCCAACCAGTTCTAAGCTAGCCTGGAAAGTCTGATGCACAATCTATACCATTTTCATGTTCTGATAAAGCCACACAGCCATCCTAGCTCTTTCATACCACCCCAGTATGCCGGTGGGCTCAGCCTTCAATCAGAAGACAAACAGGTGCAGTAAAGCCAGTTTAGAAAAGGAGATAGTTTTGATAAATCAGGGAGATGCTAATTAAAATAATGGAGCTCATTTGGCGCTGCAAATAGAGGAAGAGAAGCAGACTTACAACATCCTCATGCTTTTTAGTTCAATTCCCTCTGAGTTTTGGGGTTTGAATGGCAAAACAGAACTCAGCCAAAATAACACGCTGTTGCTAGAGTTCCACCCAGTACTGCAAATTAGCGCAAAATCATTCACCCAGACTCCTCACCCTGCTGGGCTGGAGCTTCTGCTTTATTACAAAACAGCCACCCAGTTAGTTAACTGTCCAGTTAGGACAGTTTCACAGCTTTCTCCGTGTTATCGCAGACGAGCCCTAGCTTTCCCCAAAGTTCTCAAGTTCTGGATCCCCTTAGATGCCCCAGATCTCGGCCTGAACTCTGCAGCTCGCTCCTCCCCAGCTCAAAGCTACAGGAAGCAGTACCACTAGGGAAGGAAATGCTACCCTACAACCTGCCAGGCAGCTCAGTGCAAATGCTCACGGACACAGGAAGCACTTACAGCATAACGCACGTGGCATGAAAGGGTTCAGACTGTTACTAGATACAGAGCAAAACTCCTCCTAAAGATGCATACTGTCCTTTTAAGAGCTCTAGGCAGAAACTCAATCTGACACAAAAACATTCCTCCTCAGCTGCTTCTCCTAAATAAACCTTCCGCCTCTGTATCTAGCAGGAGCAAGTCTGCAGGGGAGAACAATTTAAGGACTAGCAAGTGGCCTTTGTAATAGCAATGTGCCTGTTAATCCAGTGAAAGCACATAACCTGCTAAAAGTACGGAAGGGGCGCACAGCCTCAGAGACAAGCAACTAGGAGACTTTCGCAAACAGATGGCAAAAGGAAACAAATAATTTGGCTTCCTTGCTGAGGGCTGAAGAACTATCTAAGTGTCCCTTCTGGCTGTTTTAGCTAAGGGATATACTGCAGGCTCATCTAAGCCAGCCAAAAATACTATCCAGTAGGGTCACAGTTGATCCAGATCTGGGCTCTCCACCATCTTAATGAAGGCTTCTGTTAAAGGCATGGATCCCACTTCTGTCTTCGGCTGGTTCAAAACCTCAGCAGGAGCTGAAAAACATGCCTTACACCGACAAAAGCTAGAGCAATCAGCTGTTTGGCAGCCTCTTGAACAGCAGTTTCTCCCAGCTCTC
The DNA here is from genome assembly GCF_003343005.1 of Rhea americana. Lineage (NCBI taxonomy): Eukaryota > Metazoa > Chordata > Aves > Rheiformes > Rheidae > Rhea > Rhea americana. The sequence continues at coordinate 733,921 of NW_028186490.1, forward strand.
ACTGAATTTCTACTGATCTATTTAAACTCTCATGTAGAAAACAAAGTATAACCTTGTCCAACACCCTTGAACAGTTGTTAACCCTGGTCTAAGCATTTTTGTCTAATTAAAGGCCTGATAAACACAAAAACCACAGGAGAAGAAAGAAATAGGACCACGTTATACTAACCCAAGTCTCAAGAAAATGAATGGTAGTTACAGCAGGCAATCAAGTAAACATCTGCATCTTTACCTGCACATCAATTTCTCCATCTCTTTTCCCCTTGCATTGCCACTTCTGCTCAGGCAAAATGGACATTAAAAAAAAAAAAAAAAATCTTTGCATGCTACGATTTGTGGCATACATGATAAAGCTGGGTGTGGGACATGAGCATCAGGCTCACAGCGACGACCAGGTTGCATAGAGCAGAAGAACCCAGGCTCTGTTCTCTTGCAGGAAAAGCACAGCAATGACACTTCTTAAAACAAGTTTAGTCAACTAAAGTCCTGACTCTCCCATCCTTACTGATCCAACCAGCACCTCAATCAATGAATGGTACTACTGTCTGTGAAGGTAACAGCATGAAGTCTAACCAATATTAAGAACTTCCACAGTGACATACCAGCTATTTACTAGTGCTCTTAACTGTCACACTGTTGGGCTTAAATTAGCCTTACGGTATAGTTAGAAGGAAACAGGCTTTCATGAAGTTCTCCCACTCATTTTGCAGACTGAAAATATTCCTATATTTAGCATAATGTCTGGCTCAGAACCTGAGCTTAATGCTTATACCAACAGCAACGATTTAAGCAGTAGTCCAGAGAAAAACAGGAGAGAGAGAAGTGTGGTAGGAAGGGAACTAGCAGAAGCCACAAAAAGAAAATTCAGACACTGCTGTCTGTCCATCCTATCTTCCTGCACTGTTTTTTCCTGCATCCTAATTGCTAAAGACAAGTGAACACAGAATCAAGCCACAGCTGATTCCCCATTCTCTGGGAACAAAACCACAAGCCTCAAAGAGGCAACATGTCTTCCAGAAGACAAGCCTGAGCATTCATAGAGATTGAACAGCGCTGTTAATGATACATACAGTAAGTACAGGGGGCAGAGATGGATCCAGCCCAAATCTAGGCTAAGGAGAAATATGGATTTGACTAACTTTGCCAGTTGGCTGAAACTATTAACCAGTTACATATGTAGCTATGAAAGCTAATGGGAAAAAAAAAAAAAAATCAAATCTCTCAGTTCACAATCTGAAGCCACTGCCTTTGGGAGTTAACAATACTTTAACACTCCTCTCTCCTTGACTCCTCTCCCTCAAACTCTCTGGCTGCCACATAGAAGACAGATCTAACTTCATGGATGTCTTCAAAACTCTCTAAGGGCAATGCCAGGGTACAGGTGTATTGAGAAGAAATGTGTGTGAACCTCTTCAAGGAGATGAGGAGAGTAGCTGATGAAGAGAGAAGCCCGCGTCCCCTCCCACCACTCTACATTTCTCATTAGAGCAGAGAAATAGCAACTGGATAAGTAACTAATGGTAATGACCGCTGTTCTGTACACTGCTGGGCTCTTTTTTTTTTTTTTTTTTTTTTTTTTTTTT